>NC_140491.1:1240000-1420000 GCF_964271855.1 Acomys minous
AGCGATTCATCAGGACCTTGACCTTCTGGCCCATATATCTTAGAGTGTGTGCACTACTTAGCTTAACTCAAAGAAGAAGACATTTTGATGAGGTACATATTTCAGCCATCTACCATAACCCAGCACACTGCACCGACACACAGCTAAATGCATAGGTGTAATAATCAAAATGTAAAGTTCTGCTGTGTCAAAGTCAATTTCAGGTAAGGCAGATCTAACTTTTTCTAATTTTTCTGCTATTCCAAGTATATCAGTGTTCCATTGGATGGCCAACTTAGGATACGGCCCATCCTTTCATCCATCGTTGTCTAGCCCTTAGATATGAAAGGAAACAATCAGCCGTTCTATTTACTGAGGATATTTACAGGGCTTAGCTAATTTGAAGACTGTCAAGCTTAGATTGCAGCCAGCAATTTGGAGTTCTCATGTCAAGGGGGAATTTAAAACAGGGTAATTTTAAGACATTTCCATTCACTCCTCATTGGGACTATAATGTGAAGGATCCAAAGGGTTTTTTAAGATTCTTTTCACAATGGGTTCTTTATCTCCCTTCATGTTTTTATGATGCCGTTTGTGAATGGAACCATCACTGTGAGTGATGAGCTGCCGAGCTGTCCAGGGGGAACTGAGGAATTGCACAGCTTCAACAAGGAGGCAGTTTTCCAACTTCTGCTAAAGGGAAAAAGAATCACATGTCTGGACCAAACTGACAAAGCACAATTAGGTTCTAGAGAAGAAACTTTTGTTATTTGAAAAATGAAACATTGTTTTTATTAAGTAGGGCTGTTGTTGGTTTGAGGCAGCATGGTGCCATTGGTGTGTGGTATGCCATTTGTCTTTCCAACATCTACTGCCATTTAAAATGTCACCAGCTTTTTCCCAGTGGTGAGGTAAAACCATGGGAACGGCATTCAAGCCACTACACAAAGTACAAGCCAATTTTAACAAATTCATAATTAAAACCCAGCCAAATCTCTCCTTGCACTGCCAAAGTCCTTCTTCTTTATTTTCCAATTAAATACCCTTTCTGTGAGGAAGCAGGCTTTTAGAGATGCCAAAACTGAATCACGAATGTCTTTATAACAATGAGACCTTCCTGTTCTCATACCATTATAAAATACTTTAATCCCGTTGGCTTTCAAGAACATTTGTAGATGTAATTCACCCATCTACTCTTTCAGTGTACGCTTATTGAAAGCCCACTACCTATAAACTATTCTAGCTGCAGAGCTCATCAGGGAACATAAGAATGCCTCGGGGGGGGGGGGGAGTGTGGGAATTGATATTCTAACTGGGAAGGAGACAACACACAGATAAGTACATGGGTAATGAAATATTACATTGTTAAATGCTATGAAGGAAAATATAGAAAGGAAATAGGGGTGACTGGGTGTCTACTTCAGTTTTGTTTTGTTTGTTTGTTTGTTTTTAGTAAGAAAGGCTGCACTGAAAAGAGACAGCAAAATCTCACCAAAGTTCTGGCATGGCCCTAGAATTTCTTTCATATTGTCCCTTTTTTGTTGTGGTTTTTCAATTTTGAAAAATTAGAAATTTTATTTTTTATTTTTTTATTAATTTATCCTTGTTACATCTCAATGGTTATCCCATCCCTTGTATCCTCCCATTCTTCCCTCCCTCCCATTTTCCCCTTATTACCCTCCCCATGACTGTTCCTGAGAGGGATTACCTCCCCCTGTTTATGCTCATAGGGTATCAAGTCTCTTCTCCGTAACCCGCTGTCAATTCAAACTTGCTCTCTGCTTTTAAATGTACTCCTTTTAATGCATATCTCCCTCATACTTTCCTCCATCCTGCTAGGTTGTACTGGAGTGATCAGTGACCTACTTAGGACAATTGGAAGATCATTTAGTTCTGGATTTGTTGCATAGATTTATGTGATTTGCAGTTCTTTTTGTTTTAGCCACGGCTGGCTTCCCAGTACAGAAATCCAAGTGTGTTCCTCCTACCCAACATGAATGGTAGCAGCGAACTCTCCTACAATATTATATAATGATGTATCCCAGTTTGTTTTATTTCACAAATCTGATGAATTTTGCTTTCATATTCTGAACAATCATTTTCTTTCTTTTTTTATTATATTATTATTTTTTATTAATTTATTCTTGTTACATCTCAATAGTTATCCCATCCCTTGTATCCTCCCGTTCTTCCCTCCCTCCCATTTTCCCCTTATTCCCCTCCCCTATGACTGTTCCTGAGGGGGATTACCTCCCCCTGTATATGCTCATAGGGTATCAAGTCTCTTCTGGGTAACCTGCTGTCCTTCCTCTGAATGCCGCCAAGTCTCCCCCTCCAGGGGACATGGTCAAATGTGAGGCACCAGAGTACGTGAGAAAGTCAAGAGAAGCATGGGAGAATGGCAAAGTAGAAGGATCCAGAGAGTCCTAGAAACCTACAAGTAGAACATTATGATAGGCAGATTTGGGCCCAGGGGTCCCGCTCAAACTAAGGCACCAGCCAAGGACAATACAGGCGGTAAACTTTAAACCCCTACCCAGATCTAGCCAATGGTCAGAACAAGCATTTTTTTAATCTAACTTTTGTACTGTCTTATCTCAAATGGACTCCCCAAACTGTGCAAGTTTAAAACTTATAGATCCCTGTGAAGATCAGATCAGGGGAAGCTCTTGGTATATCCAGGGCCTGCATGTGAGAGGTTAAGGCTCATCAGAGTAAGTGCAGGAAGAAAGGCAGGAGATGAGAGATAGTTGAGCCTTGAAAGCTGTTATCAGTCTGGGTTTTACCTTAAGTAAAAGAGGAAGCCATCACACAGTTTGGGGTAAAGAACTTATACCATTCAAATGGTATATGCTGGAAACATCCTTCCAGTTTCCGAATTGAAGGCAGCAAAATAGGATGTTGAGAATCAGTTAGGAGACTATTTCAAGTATTGAGGAAAGTAATGATACAAGTTGCAGTTGAATTGAGAATTATAAACATGGTTTACTCTTGGATATACTTAAATGTATGTTTAACAAAGTTTGTTCATGGTTGGATGCACAATGTGAGGGAATTCTTAAGTGGCTCCAAGATTTTGCACTTAGAAATTGGAGCAAATGGTAGCACTGTGCTTTGAAAAGGGAATAAGAGGGTTGGATTAAACTTGGAGTTTTGTATGCATAAAATCTGAGGCTGATGTAGGTAGCACATACATTGAATCCCAGTTTTGGGGAAGCAGAGATCTCTGCAATTCTGAGGCCATCCTCACCTAAATAGTAAATTTCAAGAAATATTTTCCACCTATCTGATTGTAGGTACTGGTTGAGTAAATTTTAGTTATCAATTTCCACTTCAAGGAGTGAATCATGTTAAGCTCTCCAGTATGGTAGGAACTGAAAGCTGAGTTTATGGCATATGTTCAAGGATATGTTGCTCTTTTTTGCCACTAAGTTTCCTGACTTTGAGAGCTGTTCCTTTTTCCCAACAATATTCTATGAGATTTGGAAAGCCAATATGGGTGTCTCCTGAATACTGTAGAAAAGCTGGATTGCTGCTGTGTCTGAGGAAGGGGAATTGATTACTGTAGTTCCCTCATTATTCAAATAAGTTGTATAAAAGAACCAATAAGTTCTGCCTAATATGGCTTGCTAAATTTTACAAATTGGCCTTTAACAAATATTAATGTATACAAAAACACCAGAGAATAAGCAAGTAAGTCAAATCATCTAGAGAAAGGAACAGTATCTCTCAAAGTGGAAGCAGGTTTCCATTGTACCAGCAAAAGATCTGAGCAATAAATTAAAAAAAAAAAAAAAGGACATTGTTATAAGGTTGACCTGAAGGAGTTATTGAAAATCTGATGGACTAGCTCAGGACTGGAAAAATCCTTTAGAGAAAATGGCCCTGTCTGGTATTGGCTCTATTCTTAGTGGAATTTGGTATAAATGGCTTACAAGTGCCCTTAACATGATGCAGTTCAAAAGCTATCAGCTGTGTCACATCAGATTGGAAATGGGCTCACTAGGACTTTAGGACCCAAAGTTGTTCAAAGCAGCAAAACTAAAAGGCCTCATAATGCTAATACAATAAGATCTCCAAGGGGAAGATAAATATGATTCTGATGCATCTTGGCAGCACCATATCTGTCATTATTACTGAATGCAGAATTCAATGTGGGGAAGAAGAATAAAAATGGATATTACCATTTGAGAGTTGAAAGGCACTAAACTGAAACACGGCTCATGTAATAAATTCACCTGAGGAAAAATAGAACACAGCAAAAGATGGATCAAAAGTGAGTCTTTACAAGGCAGTCACAGCCTGATGAGCATGTCAGGGTGGGGGCACTGTGGGATGATAAATTAAATTCCAAGGCTATCACCCAGAGGGATTGCTTTGAAGATGAGGCATCACTTGTGCTCACTTACATGAACCTCTGTAGTTTGTTTCTGCATGCAGGGAAGGCTGTAGGACTTGGCTTTACTCATTGATAGGACTTACTTGTTCAGTTCTTTCATTTATACTTCAAAATGATGTTTTTTTAATTGCAGAAATCCACCCAGTAACATATGAGACTATTTTCTTAGTACGACTTCCTAAGGAACCCCAGCTATTTCAGAATTGCATTTCACAGAAGAGATAAATAACTCATTAAAAATAATCCATATTGTTTAACTTTCTTAACTTCCTTAAAAGGAATGGAATGAAGAAAAAAGTCTTCTTTTTAAAAATCATATTTTAACAGACAAGAACTGATGGCTCAATTACATGTGTGCATATTTTCAAGAAAAGAGGAAATTCTAATCATATGTCAAAGCCTTTGGAAAATAGAAATATATATGAAATATTATCATGTTCCCAGATATTTATAAATAAATGGATTGGATGACAATTTTTATAACTTTATGTTTTATGATGATGAAATCTAATATTAAATATGTTTATTGTACAATCACCATAAGATCTTAATTTGTAATTTAAGGATGACTTTCACACGAACTCTGGTGCCCCTTATTTGGCCATGTCCCCTTGATGGGGAGGCCCAATGGCACTCGGAGGAAGGATAACAGACTACCAAGAAGAGACTTGATACCCTAGCATCATATTCAAGGGGAGGAGGTCCCCATCAGCCACAGTCATAGAGAGGGGGATGGGGTGAAAGCGGGTGGGAGGGAGGAATGGGAGGATGCACAGGATGGGATAACAATTGAGATGTAATATGAATGATTTTATTTTTCAATAAAAAATAAAATTAAAGAAAAAGAATGTATACTGTTAGACACTTTTAAGAGCAAACTGTTGAGGATGAATAAGAATTGGATTTATTCAATCAACTATGAATAATGCTACGAGAAGTAGTGATGAGGGGGGTAAAAATATATTTGCATCTTGAACATCATCATTCTTGTTCAGCTTCTGTGAGTTATTTTAATTCTGTTTTCATACTGAAAACTGGCTGAAGCTTTTGAATCTACTAATCTGCTAATATCAGCCTGTCAATATGCCTCCTGCAGACATGCTTTTAAAGGAGGAACGTATTTAGGGATAGAGGGTGATATTTATTCCAAGGAACATCACCCTGAGTTTGGAACTGCGCATGTAGTCAGAAGAGTATGATCCTGTTATATTCTCTAGATAACTACAATTTGTCCTTTGAATTATTTTCTTGTATTTATTGTAATTGCTCATAAATACATGATGCTTGATTTAATTGTAAAATATGTTTACCAATGCAGGGCACACATTCTCAATGGTAATTCTGCTATTTGGGGGCCATTTTCTAGAAAGAAGAAATATTGGCTGAGGTTTTTGTCCTTCCTCTTACTAATGGCATACAACTTACTTCAATGATAGTCAGAAAAATTTAAAGTTTATTTAATTATTAATTATTTCATATTACATCTCAATTGTTATCCCATCCCTTCTATCCTCCCATTCCTCTCTCACTCCCACTTTCACCCCACTCCCCTCCCCTATGACTGTGACTGAGGGGGACCTCCTCCCCCTGTATATGCTCATAGGATATCAAGTCTCTTCTTGGTAGCCTGTTATCCTTCCTCTGAGTGCCACCAGGCCTCCCCATCAAGGGGACGTGGTCAAATATGAGGCACCAGAGTTTGTGTGAAAGTCAGTCCCCACTCTCCACTCATGTGTGGAGAATGTTCTGTCCCTTGGCTAGATCTGGGTAGGGGTTCAATGTTATTGTCCTTGGTTGGTGCTGTAGTTTGAGCAGAACCCCTGGGCCCAGATCTGTCCATCATAATGTTCTTCTTGTAGGTTTCTAGGACCCTCTGGATCCTTCTATTTCTCCATTCTCCCATCCTTCTATCACCTAGAGTTCCAAAAGGATTTTCTCCCCTCTGTCCCAGTTTCCTGGTAGGTGAAGACTTTCACGGGACATGCCCTTTGAGCTAGTGTCTAGTTATAAGTGAGTATATACCATTGGAGTCTTTCTGCTTCTGGGTTAACTCATTCATTATGATCATTTATAGTTCAATCCAGTAGAATAATGGATAAAGAAACTGTGGTACATTTACACTATGGGATACTACTCAGCCATTAAAAACAAGGAATTCCCAAAATTTGTGGATAGATAATCAGAAATTTTAAGAGTGGCCTCACAGGCAGAATCTTATCAGCCTGTGTATTCTATTTCTCCTACTTCCTGCATGTTGTTGTTCTAGACACCTTTTGTGGACGCTCACATAGTAAAATGCATGTTAGAAAACTCCATGTTGGAGATCACTAGCAGTCCTTGAAGTCAGTCAGTTGAATCTATGGATCATAAAGCATATAAAGAGCATATGACCCAGTTCCTAAGGGACTAATCTTAAAGATATGTCATGTGAATGTTTCTATATGAAAGAAGAAAAAGCCAGAAGAAGAGATAGCTGGAATAATTCCATATTTTGTGACTTTCATAACATTAATTTAGAAATTCTGGATTAAAAAAATCACCATTATTGTTAATAATCCCCAAGAAATAGGTCAATACTTAAGTAGATGCTTGGAAAAATAGTCAGATGTATATATTAGTATTTGGCAGTTATCAGGACTACAGTTAAATATCACATAAATGATCTACAATGTACATCTCAAGGCGAGGCATGGCTTTTCATAACTCATCTAGACACTGGGCTCTATATGCTATGCATCATATTTATCACAGAATTTCAAAATAGTTTTCAAAGGCTTTCATGTTCCCTCAAAAGTTTCTTTATAGCTACACAAAAATATCTATAAAAATTTCTGAGGTATAGGGTTCTCATTATTATTTAGATAAGAGGAACAGGCAAAAGGAACTTGTGCTAAATATAGACTTCAGACCACTTTGTCTGTCTAAAAAGAAAATGCAAAGGTGTCTAAAACGCACTCAGGTCACCCACAGGTGAGGAAAACGCACTCGGGTCACCCACAGGTGAGGAAAACGCACTCAGGTCACCCGCAGGTGAGGAAAACGCACTCAGGTCACCCACAGGTGAGGAAAACGCACTCAGGTCACCCACAGGTGAGGAAAATGCACTCAGGTCACCCACAGGTGAGGAAAACGCACTCAGGTCACCCACAGGTGAGGAAAACGCACTCAGGTCACCCACAGGTGAGGAAAATGCACTCAGGTCACCCGCAGGTGAGGAAAACTAGACTGTTGCATGATAAGGAAGTGATTGCTATAGGTGATAGTCTTAAATCTCCACATATAGAACTCAACCTTTGAACAGTAGCTTGCAGCAATGCCTCCTCAGTGTCACTGTGCACACAAACTAGAGGGATATTGTGATTCTTTCCTTCATTGTAAATGAGATTCAGGTCCAAAATTGTTATTGTTTTACTGGATACAAGATAACTGACCAGTTAATAAGATAAACCTCAGTATTAAGTCCTCCTTAGTATTTGTGTCCCAATGAGAAAATGTGACATGTATACAATTTTGCTTTAAATCCAATATTCTTCTGCAAACCCTATCACAATTTCTCTCTTATAGAAGCTTTATGTTGATTGGAATGGCAAGTAATAATAACGATTACAGATTCTATATTAAACTAAAAAAAGGTTTCAAAGACAATGAAATACGGTTAGTGTTTTATTATTTGAGTTAAACCTTTAGGAACTTCAACACATAAAACAAATAATGATCCTCAGTCTACAGTCAGCTCTCTTGACCTTGTATAGCACTCGGGATCACCCCTGGAAATCCAAGGGTGCACTTCATCACACATTAAAAGTTTTATATTTCTTTCATTCTTTTTCTTTCTTTTGTAATCCAAATTTCCACGTGACTTATAAATTATTTATCTCAACACCCTGGATGCATGGACAGCCAACATTGTGAGAGACCCTCCTGTGGCATACCTCGTGGCATACCTCGTAAGGCTACACCTTGTCTAAGGCTTTCTCCGTGCCTAATCAGATTACTTCCACTGGTAATTCCTTGCCTACAAGGCATTTTTTTTCTTTTAAAAGATCTGTGCATGCCTGAGAGAACTCAGGTTGTTTAGTCAAGCATGATTTCCACTAGTAAAACCACATAGACTTTCCCCCAACAGATTTTCCTGGCTGATTTGTTCAATGAACCTACTTCTACATACAGGTCAGTGATTACTAGTTTTGAAAGAGGAAGGACCCATCTGCACAGAAATGAAGGCTTTGTTCTCTAAATAGAAATTCTGGGCACCACCAGAATCCCAGGAGCCCTTGCTCTTCTTTGACTTCAGAGGATCTGTATAAAACTGTACCTGTCCTTCATGGCCAAGCTCTGTGCATGCTTCTGAGAAGGAAACTGTTACAATTGCATACCACTGTCAAACGCTGGGCTGTGAACTGTGTAGCCTCCACTCTCCACATTCCTGCTCTGACTTTACCTTTCAATCCTTTTTTATCTCTTTGTTATGATAGCTATCATCATTTTCTACAAGGAACCTATGTACCCATATATATGTCTTTGAGATTCTGGATAAAATTGCTGTTAGGTATAATAATGTAAAACAGTAATAATAATTTTAAAAATTGGCATGCTTTTGTGGCAGTGACCACTCTTTTTGCTTTTTTGGACCACTGTCAAGTCATAGCTCTACTTTGCACAGAGAACATGCCTTCCTCTTGAGTTTGTACTTAGTCTCACTTCCAACTTATCTTGGCAGCTGAGGGGGAACATGGATTGATTCTGGTAAGCTCACTATGAGGTAGTCAGGTGTAAGGAGAGCGGAGATAGCGGCAGATAGCACTAAGTAGGTATATTGCTCAGTTATCCTCAGTTGTACTGCATGTGTAATGGGTAAGGATACCAATTTGCCATTGAATAAAACAGCTCACATTTAGCTCAAGCACTAAATGCAGTAAGGATATTGAATACGGCCTCTTTTCTGAAAGCTTAACATTTATGTGAAGGTTTCACACTTAGTACTTTATTTGCATCTAACTTCGGCATCCTGAATGTACTTTAAATGACAAAAATAATATTAATCATAACTCAAGGGATCACTCTATAAAAATATCTCAAACACCTGCATTTTCCTTTTATATTATTGGATATAAATTATTATCTCATACACTACATCCCTACCACAGTTTCCCCTCCCTGCACTCCTCCCAGCTTCCCTCTTTCTCACCTGTCCCCCAGATCTACTTCCTCTCCCTCTATTACCTCTACCAAAAAAAAAAAAAAAAAAAAAGGCCTTCAAGATATGACAGCCAAATAGGACAAAATAAAATGCAACAAAACAAGGCAAAAGCCCTCATATTAAGGTTGAACAAGGCAACCAACCCAATAGGAGAAAAGAGTCCCAAGAGCAGACCAAAGAATCAAAAATACACCTGCTCCCATTGTTAAGAGCCCCACAAACCACCAAGCTAATAGCCATAACATATACTTGCAATTTAACAGAAAATTGTGTGTACCAGAATCATAACAAGAGCTATGTCCTTTTTTAAAACTAGGATTAAATGATCTATCAGTGACACAATGAAAAAGATATAGATTCCTTAGATCATTTTGCCTCTCTCCCTAATTGTGCTTGTGATAAAAAAAATTAGAAATGAAAATTTGCTGTCTTTTCTCCATTCTGCCACCATGTTTATCTCAGTTAGCACAGAGTTGATGGAAATCATACTGTTGAAAAAGCCTCCTTTTCTGTTTTTTCCCCCTGTGAGATAATCTGAATAGCAACATTTGTTCCTATCAATTCATCCCTAGTCTTAAGTCTTCAGGCCTCAGATTCTTAACTAATATGTCCATTTTTTGTGTGTGCTCAGATTTTTCTCCTTACGTGTATATATATATATATATATATATATATATATATATATATATATATGATATAAATGATAAATATGATAAAAGCAGGAAGCATCTTCTACTGTCTGTCTTCAGAGGCAACTCAACACACCAATTCCCTTTGCCATCACCAGACATGCTGGGACCAGAGGAGAGTACAAACTCAGGTATTAAAATCTGGGAAATACAGTATCTGTTAGCCTGATAACCTCAAATGAAGTAGAAACAGAGACATTGAGGTCAATTTTAAGCTAGATTGGAGAGAGTGTCTTACAAAAACAAACAAACAAACAAACAAGCAAACAAAAAACCCACCAAAAAATAGCTCAATTTTTTTTAAAGGAAAAAGACGCAGATTCCATGGACCACTGAGATAATGGTTGTTATTATTTCTTAATTTTATACTTATGAAATCTAAGCTTTATTTTCAATGAGAGTAGGACTGGTTTGGAATAAAAGTCTATTACTATTATTTTCTCCTTTTAAAGGTTTGGATTAGAATTAGAACTTTGCTGAATCAGTAGGATATAATGAATGTCATTCTAAGAGGGACAGAACACACTGATCAGCGTTATTATACTTAATATTTTAAAATGTTTAAGAACAAAATATTCTTTTAAAGACATCATAATATAAATATTATCACTGGAATGCATGTGATCCAGCCTATGGCAGGCTTATTTTTCTTTTAATAGAATAATAGATACAAAACATTAAAACACTAAGCACCTAAAACAGACTGGGAGAGACAACAGCTGAAACATTGTAAGTGAAAGACCACTTTGTGCAAGAATTTCTGTTCCCTGAGTAGGAATGGATTTCAGACTTGTACTGAACTGGGTCCGTTAGGGTCTAGAAACATGGCCCAACTTGTGACAATCATTTGCTCTTCTTTCTAGATCTCTGATTGTGGTATGGTGAGTCCTTTTAAGCTTCAGATTAGCAGAAAATAAGTCATTCCGTTTGGGGAATTTAATTAATATTCAGCACATTATTTATACAAAGTGCATGCTTGTGTAAATGGTTTCTGCTTGGTCACCACTTGATAGCCTCCTATACCATAACTTGTCATTAAAAAGTCTACTACCAAGTGCTTTCACTCTCAGCTCAGCAAACAGCTGCGTTAATGGAGAACATTTCATTCCAACCTATAATTAAATTTGTCAGTCTGAAATCATTCTCTCATTTTGCGTTAACCTTTATTTCTTAACATTTTTAAGTTCTCCTAAACCATCTATGTTCCAAATTAAATGTTATACACATATGTGTACAGCACCTTTCCTCTACAAACAATTTTAATTGTAGAGCTTTAAAAGAGAGTACTCTTAGATTTTGGTTAATTTAAAAATGTTTATTGGAAATATATATGTTATTGGCATTTAGAACCTAAATACACATTAGGAAACATCCCACCTCATCTGTCAGGTGAATAAGTGAGGGCTCTGGTTGCCCATCATAGTCGATGTTTTACCACTGTATATGATAAAAAAAAAATGAACTACCTTCATATTGCTATATCAGGTATAAATTGTGATATTAAATTTTTGAAACATATTTCCAAGCTAGTAATTCTAAAGCCAAAACTACATTTTGGTGTGCTTTCCATACCTCAAAATCATAGGCAGAATTCAATCAGGATTTATCACAGTCTTCATGGGCTGCACCTTCTGCTCCTAGAAAAGCATAGCAAATCACCTCACAGCTAACCAGTCTACTGAAAAGAAAGCATCCAAGGGAGCTCTGATGTGATTCATCTAGGAGAGCATGTTGGGTGGCAGGCAGCATGAAACACAAGCCATTCTGCAGCCTGCAGCTCAGCGATTGTCGGCTAAAGTACAGAGACTCTCTTCCACAGGAACTCTCCTGCTCTCCTGTGTCTTCCCTCAGCCTTCAATCTCCTCCATCTAAGATTCTTGCACACCCAATAACCTTTTATAGGTGTATAGGACAGGGCAGATAAAGCCAGTAAATGGAGAATCATTTACATCTCAGATAAACGAAGAAAGGATTTTTCCTTGTTTCTGTATCACATATATGAGTTTATGTTTTTTGTTTTTGTTTTAAGACAGAATCTCATTTTTCAAGAGCTGGCCTCAATCTTTCTATGTTCCATAGGATGACCTTAAATTTTTTATTCATTTGCCTCTACTTCTTGAGTGCTGTGATTATGCAAGTGTATGCTTTCCCATCAGGTTTATATGATACTGTAAAGCAAATCCAAAGCTTCAATCATGTAAGGCACGTACTCTACGGACTTAAACTATACTCCAAGCCCATCTGTGGAAATTTTCAATATAAAATTTAAATATGGCTAATTGATCAACCTGAAGGAATTCCTTCAGTATAAAAAATTAATAAAACGTGATTCCAGCACTCAAGGAGGCTAGAGTTTAGAAAAGCACAGAACTGATACACAAGAAGTGATCAGCAAACAGTGAGAGTCTGAATCCTGGATCTCTGGGGGAATTCTAGAGCTCCAGGGTCATCAGCTGTGTTTCTGACTCTAGGGTTCTGAGAAAGAACTATGCTGCTACACTCTTGTTTCTCCTTTCAGGACACAAAGCCTCATGTCTCTAAACACCTACAATGGTAGCTGCTGTCTGTTAGTGATTCCAATTCTTTGTATCCTCTAGCTGAAAAGATGTTCTTCACACACAGCCATGCTTACTTCTCAACACCCTAAATCACAGGAGTGGCTCATATTTGGTTGTGGGGATAAATATTAAAGAATACTGAATGTTTGTAGTTTTCAGGTCATTCCAAAGGATTGTGCTAGCAACAACGGTGCCCTTGGGATTGCACACATTTGACAAAAACACATCTCAGTCCAGCGGTTTCATTGTCTCATGTTTTTTTTTCTTTTTGTAAAGTTATCCTTACTTTATTTCAAAGAGTTGCTTTCATTGTCATCGCCAGTAAATATATCATGGATCCCAGTCTTAGAGCCTTGGTGGAATCCAGCCTGTGACATTGTCCCATGCTAGTCCTCTCCTCACATTTCTTCTGTGATTTCCACCAGAACTAACTGAATCTACTAAGCTCACCATAGCTCAGCTCCCTCTAACTCCCTTCTTTGGACATATCAACTTTAATTTACAAATAGGATTCTTTTGACACTTACTTACCTCCCTGAGTTACTTTTTAAAAATATATTTTATTAATTTATTCTTATTAAATCTCAATGGTTATCGCATCCCTTGTATCCTCCCATTCTTCCCTCCCTCCCATTTTCCCCTTATTCCCCTCCCCTATGACTGTTCCTGAGGGGGATTACCTCCCCCTGTATATGCTCATAGGGTATCAAGTCTCTTCTCAGTAACCTGCTGTCCTTCCTCTGAGTGCCACCAGGTCTCCCCCTCCAGGGGACATGGTCAAATATGGGGCACCAGAGTTTGTGTAAAAGTCAAACCCCACTTTCCACTCAACTGTGGAGAATGTTCTGTCCATTGTCTAGATCTGGGTAGGGGCTTGAAGTTTACTGCATGTGTTGTCCTTGGCTGGTACCTTAGTTTGAGCAGAACCCTTGGGCCCAAATCTGCCTATCATAGGGTTCTTCTTGTAGGTTTCTAGGACCTTCTGGATCCTTCTACTTTGCCATTCTCCTATGTTTCTCTCATCTAGAGACCCAATAGGATGTCCTCCTCTCTGTCCCAGTTTCCTGGTAAGTGAAGACTTTCATGGGACATGTCCCTTGGGCTAGTATACAGATATAAGTGAGTATATCTTCATATAGACAAATCAATTATTTATGGACTAGCCAGTTGTTCTGATCTAAGCACTGGGCACATGGAATATACTTGGTAGGACAGGCTTAATTCTCAGGAACAGAGGTGATACAATGCAGCTTCTGTCTGCTTCCATCAGGGCAGCTAGATGGAGTTAAATAGTGCATGAGTCAACTGGATGCTCTGGAAGCTGCCTAGAATGGACTCGATACATTGACTAGAAGATTCATAATGTGAGAGTCAAAGAGGAAAGTGAAAAATTGAACAGGAAGGTTGAACGCAGCAGATGAAAACAGAAGAACTTTCAGAAACAACAAAAGCTAAGAATGAGATCTGTGCCTGTGGTGAGTTTAAAAATACTGCTCCTGAATTCTTGACTTGGCTAGCTCTGGTAACTGTGTCTTAAGGCACAGTGTGGGATTAAAAAAACTTGTCTTTCAATTCTGAACTTCATATGGAAAAACAAAAAACCCAGATTAGCTAAAACAATCTTGTACAATAAAAGGTGCTCCGGAGGAGTCTCCATACCAGATCTCAAACTGTACTATAAAGCAATAGTAATTAAAACAGCATGGTACTGGCACAGCAACAGGCTGGTTGATCAGTGGAATCGAATTGAAGGCCCAGATATAAATCCACACACATATGGTCACTTGATTTTTGACAAAGAAGCCAAATCCATTAAATGGAAAAAGGATAGCATCTTCAACAAATGGTGCTGGTCTAACTGGAGGTCTATCTGTAAAAAAAATGCACCTGGACCCAAATTTGTCACCTTGCACAAAACTCAAATCCAAGTGGATTAAAGACCTCAACATAAAACCAGAGACACTAAGTCACTTAGAAGAAAAAGTGGGGAAGGGCCTGGAACATATTGGCACAGGAGACAACTTCCTGAACAGAACGCCAACAGCCCAGACATTAATGTCAACAATTAATAAATGGGACCTCATGAGGCTGAGAAGCTTCTGTAAGGCAGGAGACACTGTCAAGAGAACAAAGTGACAGACTACAGACTGGGAAAAGATCTTCACCAACCCTACATCTGACAAAGGTCTAATATCCAAAATATATAAAGAACTCAAGAAATTGAACACCACCAAACCAAATAACCCAACTAAGAAATGGGGCTTGGAACTAAACAGAGAATTCTCAACAGAGGAATATCAAATGGCTGAGAAACACATAAAGAAATGCTCAACCTCCTTAGTCATGAGGGAAATACAAATCAAAACAACTCTGAGATTCCATCTTACACCCATCAGAATGGCTAAGATCAAAAATTCAAGTGACACTACATGCTGGCGAGGATGTGGGGAGAGAGGAACCCTCCTTCATTGCTGGTGGGAATGCAAACTAGTACAGCCACTTTGGAAATCTATCTGGTGCTAGCTCAGAAAACTGGGAGTAGGGCTTCCTCAAGACCCAGCTATTTCACTCCTTGGAATATATCCAGAAGATGCTCCAGCACACAACAAGAACATTTGCTCAACCATGTTCATAGCAGCCTTATTCATAATAGCCAGATCATGGATACAGCCTAAGTGTCCCTCAGTAGAAGAATGGATAAAGAAACTGTGGTACATATGGAATGTGTACACACTATGGAATACTACTCAGCTATTAAAAACAAGGAATTCCTGAAATTTGTGGACAAATGGATTGAGCTAGAAATGATCATAATGAGTGAGTTAACCCAGAAGCAGAAAGACTCAAATGGTATATACCTGCATTATATCTGCATACTAGCCCAAGGGGCATGTCCCATGAAAGTCTTCACTTACCAGGAAACTGAGACAGAGGGGAGGACATCCTATTGGGACTCTAGATGAGAGAAGCCTGGGAGAATAGCAAAGTAGAAGGATCCAGAGGGTCCTAAAAACCTACAAGTAGAACATTATGATAGACAGATTTGGGCCCAGGGGTCCCACTCAAACTAAGGCACCAGTCAAGGACAATACAGGCCGTAAACTTTAAACCCCTACCCAGATCTAGCTAATGGTCAGAACATTCTCCACAGTTGATGGAGAGTGGGTATGACTTTCACACGAACTCTGATGCCTCATATTTGACCACCTCCCCTGGATGGGGAGACCTGGTGGCACTCAGAGGAAGGACAGCAGGTTACCAAGAAGAGACTTGATACCCTATGAGCATATACAGGGGGAGGTAGTCCCCCTCAGGAACAGTCATAGGGGAGGGGAATAAGGGGAAAATGGGAGGGAGGGAAGAATGGGAGGATACAAGGGATGGGATAACTATTGAGATGTAACAAGAATAAATTAATAATTTTTTTAAAAGACAGGAATTAGATTGTAAAAATAAATGTACTTGAAATGGAAAAAAACTTGTCTCTAGTATACCTGCAAAACTATGTTAATTTAATGTTCGCTGTGTATATTGTGGATGTATTAACATCTTTCTCATTGCATGTATGTGTTTGAGTAGTAGTAGTAGATGACAGATGACAATATAATGATATATCTTGCTTAATTTTTATCAACTTGTCCAAAACTACCGTCACCTGGGAAGATGGATCCTCAACTGAGGAGCTGCCTCCATTGGATTAGCTTTTTACTATATCAGTGGCACATCTTCTCAATTGCTCACTGTCTCCCCTGGGTGGTAGTGTCCTTACATTGGTGGATCTGTACTACATAAGAAAGGCATCTGAGCAGTCTAGAAGAAGCACGCCAATACGCAGTATTCTTCCAAAGTCTCTGCTTCAGTTCTTGCCTCCAGGTTCCTGCCTGGATTTCCAGTCCTGGCTTTCTTTCTTTAAGTTCTATAACCTATAACCTGAAATAAACCCAATCCCACCCCAATTTCTTTATCGTCTGTGTTTTATCACAGGAAAAAAAAACCAAATTCAGTGTCTATTTGCCATAACATACAATATTCACCTATGAATTCACACCCTAACAGAGAGTTTTGTGTAAAATCAGAATAAGAATCATGTCTCACTACCATGGTCATGCCAATCAGCGACCCCAAGCCACGTTTTCACCACATATATACACTTCATGTGCTCATTTGACAAGAAAGAGATCCTCAGTTGTTTAATATCTATGGATAACCAGATATTCATTTCTATGTGGTGGTTTAGTTATTTGCTATGTATAACTAACTACATGTCTGCTACCTTCTTGAGAATTAAGGTAGTCAGCCCTTCTCACTCATCATGCCCTATTGAGAGTTCAGTGCTTCCTCTGGGGTTGAAGGAGAAGGCTTGGGGGTCACTTCTGGTCCCGATTTCCTGTTGCTTTTGAATTCTACCATTCTCATTTTGGCTATCATGGCTTTTCTCTTTGCATGCTCCATGATCACCCATATATGGAACTCAGTACTCATAAAACCACCCCATCAAGGTACTTGTGTTTTGTTTTAATAACAGACTTCACTGAAGAAGTGGAGAAGTAATGGCACCTTAGGCCACAGTACTAAACATCAGATTAAATAATAAAAGCATTCTTGTGATGTAGCCACTCTAATACTGAAACGTATTTGCTGAGAATCTTAAACTCCTTCCTATTACTCAGCTGTGAGATCTCTCTGCCTTTTCCTTTGGTTTCTTCATTTCTATTTCACCCTCCATTTCTCTTATATTATGTACAGAATTATAGCCATTTACTCATTTTAGCCTTATGTCATTTTATATCCCCAGGGACTCATCCATTTCTTCCAAAGAAAAAGGAAGTCATTCTGTATTTTCTTCTTTGGTACTACTCAACTGGAAGTCATAAAAATATCAGTCTTCCCTCACTTTCTCTCTGACAGTCTCAGGAGAGGAAGGAGCAGCCTTAAGGAGCAATACAGCAACATGCTTACATATTATTATACTTCCTGAGAAAAAAGAGAAGATTCAAGTGAATTCATATGTCATTGTTTTACACACTCACACACACACACACACACACACACACAAGAATATTATCAGAGAGAATACACAGAAAGCCAGAGCCAGAAACTATGGTGGGCAAGTGACAGCTAATTTACTTTTTATCATATTGGTTTTGCAGAGAGGTAGGTAATCAGTGAAATCCAATCACTACTATGTAAAGGATACATATGAAATAAGATGGTGGAATGTAAGGAAAATGAAGCCAGGGCAGGAACTGTCCATGGTGCCTAACAGTGTTGTAATTGGAGTTTGTTTCTCATTCATGTTATAAGAATATAACCCTATGACCATATGCAGGGGAGGAAGTCCCCCTCAGTCACAGTCATAGGGGAGGGGAGTAAGGGGAAAATGGGAGGGAGGGAGGAATGGGAGGATACAGGGGAGGGGATAACCATTGAGATGTAATATGAATAAAGCAATAAAATAAAATAATAAAGAATATAAGAAGTCAGGAGACAGAGTTGGCATTTGTTTTTAATTAACTCCAGAATGCAAGGGAGAAACAGTGACAATGATTTACATATAGCAGTTTGTTAATAAAGCAGCATTGAACAAAGATGGTAATGGAGTATCTATAAAATTTATACACAAACACAAAATTCATCCTGCCTATAATATGTGCAGGGAAAAATTAGAAAAGATATAGTAGAGATTGAGGAGACGTCCAACCAATGCCTGGCCCAACCCAAAACCCACCACATGGGAGAGAACCAACCCCTGACACTGTTAATGATACTCTGCCTTGCTTACATATAGGAGTCAAGCAGAGATGTCCCCTGAGAGACACCATCTAGCAGAGCCTCAGAACAGATGCTGAGACACATAGCCAAACATTGGGCAATGCATAGGGAGCCTTGTGAAAAAGTGTGGGGAAGGAGAAAAGGACCTGGAGGTAACAGGAGCTTCAAAAGAAGACCAATGGAGCCAACTAACCAGGGCCCAGAGGAGTCCGCTGAGACTGAAGCACCAACCAAGGACCTTGCATGGACTGGACTTAGGCCCCATACAAAGATGTAGCTTATGGGCAGCTCAGGCTTCATGTGGGTCCCCTAGTAAGGGGAGCTTGGGCTGTCTCATGTCATGCCTCTGACATGGACTCTGTTGCCTGCTTTTCAATTACTTCTCCCTGGCAGGACAGGCCACAGGGGAAGAGGACATTCTCAGTCCTTATGGACTTGATGAGCTGGGGTGGATAGGAAGAGGGGCTC
Organism: Acomys minous; assembly: GCF_964271855.1. Lineage (NCBI taxonomy): Eukaryota > Metazoa > Chordata > Mammalia > Rodentia > Muridae > Acomys > Acomys minous. The sequence continues at coordinate 1,259,066 of NC_140491.1, forward strand.
TCCTTTTCTGAGGAACAGAGGAGGGGGAGGCAGAGAGGGAGGGAGGGTAGGAGTGGGAAGTAAAGGGGGATGGGACTATAACCAGGGTTAAAGTGAATAAATAAACAAACAAGAGAATTATGTTGGCATTTATTTCCCCCTTTTACATGGAATTTCAACAAACTTTAGAGAGTTCTAAGTGTGTGGGGGAGGCAGGGAGAGAGAAAGTGTGTCAGTAACTCCATCCTTGACTGGCTGATATGGTTTTTCTATTTTACTAAGTCTTCAATAAGATCAGAAATTAAATGAGTTCAGAAGGTACAAAATAATATATTGGTCTGATGATTTCAATTATGAATGTCATTCTGAAATTATAAATTTTCATACCTCAGTGAAACCCACAATGCATTATGCCTAAAATTATAACTTTCCTTGGAGCTCACTTTGTATTACCGTCCTCCATCCTTAAGACTGTAACATACCTTTTAACCAAAGGCAATACAATTTCTGACAATACAGAGGCATGTGTGCCATAACTTGTGCGGAACTGATCCTTGCAGTAAGTGCATACACACAGCTAAATGTGTCATTGTAAAAGAACCAGCTGACACGTGAGAACATGTTACAATCTTCAGCTATGAAGGAAGTACACAATGATATCTCCCAGTGAGTATTGTGTCATATTTAGTATCAAAAGAAGTAAATATAAAAGATTGCAATGGCCTTAGCAGGGTTGATGATTTCTTCAGTAGCTCAACTCTGTATCTTTAAAAATAAATAGTAGTATATTTCAAAGTGTTTTCTTCTTCTGAACTATGGTCTGTGGCTGAATTCTAGTTTATAAATAAATTGTTAATTTGCAATAAATTCCTAAGCCTTTTCATCTCTGAAGAACCTAGACAAATGATTGCTACATTTCTATTGTCATTGTTCTGAGGCAAAATAAAGATTTTTTTAAAAAAAATTCCTCTATGAGGCATGGAAATAAAAGATATTTGCTTATAAGCTCCATGAAAATAATAACCCCCTATTTTAACATCAAGATACCATCTGCATTTTGTAATAGAACTTTCCCATTCTGAAAGGACAATGGAGAAGTGATTGGGCCTTTACATGCCCTTACTTTACTTTTCTTTCATTGTTCACTGGAAAAATATACAGAAAGGCTACATATCCCTGACCCTTCCTCATATGTGCCTCAAAAAATGGCAGACATGCTTCTCCCCTGCTCTGGCTGCTGAATGGTCCCTTTAGAGAACTCTAGTGCAGAACACTGGTGGAAATTTCGAGTTTAAAAAAATACCCTAATTTAAAATTTGATATGTCTTTCTCTTGGACTTAAACCAATCACTCATAAAAGCAAAGCCAACCAGACAAATATCCTAGTGTTGATTTTATGGCCCACAACCTCAATACAAAGGGAGAAACATGAAGGACCCGGCCAGAGCACACACCCTCTTCTCCTTGAGAGTCCTGGTTTTCTAGGTGTTGGGTCAAGAAAGGAGTAAGAGAGAAAGCAACCCTGGGCCAAATCCGGAGCAAGAGGAGTAAGAGCTGTTACCTTGCTTAGGTTTAATCTGCAATCAGAACTTGATTCTTTGGGGTAGGACTATCTGGCCCTCATTTTAGAGGAATAGTAAAAGATCTTGTTTTTAAAGAATATAATTTAGACAAAAGTGGACTCTGAAATAGAAAAGGGATTATAAACCTGACATGCTAGAGCTTTAGACTCAGCACCATCATAAATCAGCCTTTCTATGCCATGTTTGATCTGTGAAAGGAGAATCTGAGTATACCCATTGCAGGTGGCTCACATAAAAATGAACATAAAAGATATATCCTGATGCCTGATATGTAGACCCATTCAGTATAGTTGAGTAGATATTTCTACTCTTAACATTAATGGCTGCTTTTTTTCTTGTCCTAAATACAGAAGTATGTACAGAATTGAAGTAATTGTGTCAGATTTAAATTTAATAAATCAGATTCAGCCCACTCTTTGTGTGAGGCACTTACCAGGCACAGACCCCAGGTCTTCTCGCCATCAGGTCCCCATGCCATTTAAGAGCTTAACAACAACTCTGTATTCTCTAACCTAGTTACCTGGAGGCTCAGTAAAAGAGCTATGTCTTTGCCTTAGATACCTTAAGTGCTATGTCCTATAATGTTAAAAAGAAGTTGCTTGTTCCAGAAAGAGACTGGATTAATAATGAATGCTCAAACAAGTACCTAGTCTCTACCTGTGAATAAGTGAAAACTGTGGAAGAAAATAATCTATTATATATTGTAGTGAAGGTGATGGAGATGACTGAAGTCTTAAGATCTTACTTTTCATTTGTAACTATCAAACAGAAGTCTCGGGACTTGATATTTCTATTTTTTATCCTTTTTTTCTTTTTATTAATTTATTCTTGTTACATCTCAATGGTTATCCCATCCCTTGTATCCTCCCATTCTTCCCTCCCTCCCATTTTCCCCTTACTCCCCTCCCCATGACTGTTCCTGAGGGGGATTACCTCCCTCTGTATATGCTCATAGGGTATCAAGTCTCGATATTTCTCTATTAGAAGCAATGGCAAAGAAATTTTTCTTTTTGTTCTTTCATCTGCCTTTTTTTCCAGAGCTTCCCTGTAATGCCAAGTAGGGCAGATATAATTATGCTTTCTTCTCCCAAGGCTTTCTAAGGATGAACGCTTCCTGGGTACTCTTAGTAGCTCCTTCCAGCACCATCTCATTGCAGTCAAGATACCCTTCTTGTGCCCAATCTAATCCTTCCTTCTTCCTTCAAGTAATGGTTCTCTCACAAAGAGCTCAAAGGACTAGATACTGACACCTCATATCTTGCACACAATAGGTCCAGTGTGACTTAAATCTGCCAAAGGATAAAGTATTTCCATAAATTTAAAGACGTTGGCTGAGCTATTCTTTGATTATTAGCAGAATAAAAACCAACACTAACACATTCCCTCCTAGAATCAATTTTCTTCCTAAGTGCTTACCATGTTTACTGATCTTTTCTTGAAGGATTGCCTATGCTGTGGAACTCTGATATTACCATATAGCCTAAACATGCCCAATCTTGTCAGAAAATAAACTGATACAGTCTATGGAGGAAAATAATAAATCCTATAATTTGCAACAGCCCTTTAGAGTTTCTGCCAACTGTAAAATTAGCAAAGTTCCCAGTAAAAGAAAGTGAACTTATGTTTTATTTGTTCACTAACCTAAAAAACATGTATAAATTTCTCGGGTTATATCATCCATTCTACCTCATTTTGTTGTTGATATTTATTTGTATATAAAAGATTTTAACAGTACCTGGCAAGCTGTATGTTTTTAGCAATTGGGAGGATGATGATAATGATTATGATAGTTTGAATTTGTATCACTTAAAAGCTGTAAAATGGAGCCCAATACTCAATATGATGGTATTTGGAGACGAGTCCTTTGGGATATGATGGGTACTTAGCTAAAGAGTCCTTACTGATGACACCAAGAGAAACCAGAGGTCCTTACTCTTCCCATGTAAGAGAACATAGCGAGAAAGCCAGAAATTATCCCTCTCATACAAGATGCAAAATCTAATGGCACTGTGATCTGAGACTTCATCATATGCCTCCATACTAGGCATTTTGTTACATCATCCTCCAAGCACGAAGGGTGCAGTGGTGATGTAGATTATTATGCTTTGGGATAACCCTGCCCACTCCCTAAAATGCCTACTTAGTACTAAGAGATTTATGTACTTGGTCTCATTTAGATTTCACTCATCACTGAAGAAAACACATATTCCCATTTTCAAGAGAAATCTAGGTTTTTAAATGGCACTTGGCAATATAAGTCTTGGCTTCCCTAGGAGAGTTGCTGGCTCACACATATTGACCCCAAGCAATTCTTAATTGTGTCCACATCATTCTCAGAACTATATATCTGGCTAATAAATTATATGGCCACTATAGAGCAAATGCTAATGAAACTGATCTTGTAACAAAAAGGTACAAGTAAAAATTGATGATTGAACCTGGGCTTTGGTCCATAGACTAAGCCCATGGACACCCTTAGTCCATTTCCCCTGCACACTGGGGAATTACACAAAATATGAATTTAAGAAAACTATAGGGAGACACTGTCCTTATTTAAATTCTGTTTAAGTTTTAGACCAAGTTTTTTTTTCCCAGAGCAAGAACCCAGAGAAAATTATCAGGAGATAAAACGGGAGAAATCCTATTCATTCCCCTACCAGTTCTCACCAAGAAGTTTCACAATTAGAAATACTGTGAATTCCAAATGGATGATGAAATGACATCATAAAACAAAAATGCAATTCACTATGCCTAATGTGATTTGATGTTATTCTTGTCCCTAAGTTTGACATAAAAGCATTTATTATAAGCTTTGGATATAAAGATAAAAGTGCCAGAACTTGGTATTTTTAGTATTTTACAGTATACACATCACATATATCTGAGCATATATTTGTACATAGTGTGGCTTTCTTGACAGTCACAGTTTCCATAAACAGGTAGAGCAAATACATTGCACTTTATAGAGCTAAGAATCAAAGGATTATAAAAGTCAAGAAACTTATACCTAGGGGTATAAATTGGAATAGAATGTCATTCTCAAATGTTAAAGTGATTAAAGCCATTAAAACCAGAGGGCTAAGGATGTTGCCGAGTTAGAGAATGTGTGCTTAGCATACACAAGGCACTGGGTTCAATCCCTGACGTCATAAATATGTTTCAAATGTAACTTGACAGAAGCACATTGAGCAGGAGACAGTTAAGGGAAATACTAAATTAGATTGAGAGTGTCTGGACTTTAATAATTGATCTAGAGCAGTTCCCACTGGCCAATTGACTTAATCATGAGATTAGTAATAATTAAAACTGCAAAATGATATTACCTTCTCTCTCAGTCAGGATGGACGACAAGGGAGCACCGTTTGATTTGATTTCACATCATAGAATACAAAATTCTGGCAGCAAGGCATCTGCTGCAGCAGCACATCTCCAGTACTCCTAGTCTCAGGAAACTGTTGATTCTAGGGAAATGTTTTCAACTAAGTTGGGATTCCGTTATCTCTTCATGCATGTTTTTAAATCTACAGCCATGAGCAAATCTATCTCTCATTCAAATATCCATACATACTCCACTATAAAACAGGGATTGGAAAGGAAGATAATTTTTTTGCTTCTCCCATAGCTATTTGTACTTCATTAGGAATGAAAGCTGAAGATATCCAGGGCAAATGATGATGTTTGAAGGTGGTGGCTTCCCAATCAGCAAAACGTCATATACTGTACTTGCCTCTACTTACTTGACAAATAGTTTGCACTTTGATCAAAAACTAAGCTTCACAAAGTACAAATGAAAAGGCTGAATAGAACATAAGAACTCAGGCAACTTTGCTGCTTGAATTGATACGGAAAGTCCAGATGATGGTTATGGAGAGACATGACTGCTTAAGCTGTATTTATGATAGGCTTATGGCACTGTTTTTTAATACAACAGGATACATGGTATCTTGCAACATCCCTAGGGTCATTTCCTTCTACAACATCAGAGAACGACATTTTAAATGCTCTTTTAAACTTGATAACAACAAAGTCATGTTTGTGTAGGTGTGTGTGGGAGAGAGAGAGAGAGAGAGAGAGAGAGAGAGAGAGAGAGAGAGAGAGAGAGAGAGAGACACAGAGACAGAGACAGAGACAGAGAGACAGAGAGAGAGACACAGAGAGACAGAGAGAGAGAGAGAGAGAGAGAGAGAGAGAGAGAGACAGAGAGAGACAGAGACAGAGAGACAGAGAGAGAGAGAGAGAGAGAGAGAGACAGAGACAGAGAGACAGAGACAGAGAGACAGAGACAGAGACAGAGACACAGAGACACAGAGAGAGACAGAGAGAGACAGAGAGAGAGAGAGAGAGACAGAGAGAGAGAGAGAGAGAGAGAGAGAGAGAGAGAGAGAGAGAGAGAGAGAGATGTAGCTAGCACTAGACCAGCAAAGACGGAATGTGGTTTTCCTGTATTCTTCTCCAAAGTTTTCATACTGTCCCATTTTCTTGCTCAAAATTTCAAAACTTGTGAAGATCACTTCTCATCACAGTAGGTAGAACTTTCACTTGGCAAGTATTCACCTTTGTAGTGATCATTCCTTCTGGACTCAGCTCAGCAATCTGTTTGAACCGGGAACTCTTGTTCTCACCAAGATTTCTTTAAGATGTGCTGTATTTTATGGACAACATTGTATGGGAGGGAAATGGGCAGGGAGAAATGTCAGGGGTTAGACTCTCTCATCAGCACTGGATGAGGTAACTGCTGTGGTACATTTATAAGATATAAGCAATGACACTGTGGATATGGAGGCTTCAAAACAAAATAGATACCTTAATAAAAACAAACATAAATTGTAGTAAAAGAGATACATTATAGCCAAAATGGCCAAGCATATTATACATATGTGTGTGTGTGTGTGTATGCGTGCACACACAAGTGTGTGTTGTGTGTAGCATTATAATACATATAATATATCACATCTATTAAGTGCACTTCCTTTGGATTAGATAATTTTTTATTTTATAATCTCATATTTGACAAAATTTTTGACTGTCTTTTGAAATCTAACTTTTCTCATTTAAAAACCCCTCCAGAGAACCCCCTTTACCTGCACTACCTTTTGTGTTTAATTTTCCCTCTTGTCTAAATGCCACTCATGCTGTTGTCATCAATCAAATTATTCCTTAAAATTTTTTTGAATGTGTCAAGAAATATTGATAGTCTAGGTGCCAGAAAAATGACAATTGAAAAATGAAAAGCAGTGATTAATTTTAAAGCACATTATTATAAGTTTTATAAATCTATACATATATGTACATTGATCTTTTTCATAAACATATTCTAGATATATAATTATGGTGATGCCATATGATGAGGCTGTTACTATGGAAACAGCTCATGATTCATGGTCATCATAAAAAAATTACAGATGAAGTTGTAAGATATCCCAGACAGAGAAACCATTAATTTCTGAATTAAAACTATAGATGCTATCACACTAATGATTTTATGACTAAATAGTTATATTATAATCCTAATAAATGTTATCATAAAGTCTTTATAATAGACTAGGAGACTGAAAATATAAAGAATATATTCTGAAATTTCCTGCAGTTTGTATTGTAAGGGAAGAAGATAAGGTTAAAAATCTCTCATATGAATGATCCCTAAATTATATTGAATTTATAAAGACTTTTAGAACTCCTGATTATCTCATATGCCCAAGACAGTCTTTCTTCAGCTGAAATCTCTGTAATGTCTATAGAAATTACTCTACAGATTAAATGTGATTTGTGTGGGTTTGAAAGTTGAGATACATTTGAGTAGGAGAAGAGTTACAGGTGGGAGGAAGAAACAATAGCCACTGACATGAGAGTGTTCCATGCACAGGTAGGATTTCAAATGAACTGTCTCTATGGAAACAACAAAGCCAGTTTTCTTGACTAGAGAATTCTGTACCATTGATTATAAAATAATACATCGCAATGTGAAAAAAAATCTGCCCTGAGTCACGATGTGTTAGACTAGGAGACATTATCAAATCTACCCCCCTCCTTTCAGGTCCCATGTAAACTCTTTCAGGTGGTAGTCACCACTTGAAATGTCCCTGACTTATCTGCAGCAACAAAAGCAAAGCATCTAACCTCTAATTTTCCCACCTCATAGTGAGGGTCACCACTCAACACTCACATCGGCTCTCTGTACAGTGATGTAGCTAGCAGCTACCTAAAACCTCTTTTATTTTGATCTATTTCTCTAGCTGTTTCTTCATTTTTCTCCTTCTAAGGTAAACAATGAAATGTATGAATAAGTCTTTGCAGTCACATATTTACTTTATGAGACCATCTTTTAGGGGGCAGGGCTTCCGGGATCTTGCTTAAAGTCCTATCAAAACGTCAGTTCAGATGTTTCCATTCCTCTGCAAAGCTCCCAGGAGTCACTTTTAATTTCCTGGCAGGTAAGCTTCGTTTCTCAGGGCACACTGCCACCCTCACTTGCACTGTCTTTATTCTCAGTCTCATCTCATCACCAGATGCTGCGTCTACAACGGCTCACACTGCTCTCATGCAATTGCACATCGAAGCACAATGTTCCAGAAAGGCTGAATCACTTTCAGGATGCAGTGGAGAAGAGTGCAGATGCTGTGTAAGTGGCTTTCCCACAGCTCCCTCCTCCCTTCCTTTAGAAAGACAACTGAAGCGGAGTACAGAGTTTTCTTCTCTGGAAGAAGTTAAGACGTATATATACACTAAATTCTTTCAAGGTTCTACCCACCCAGGATACTTCATGCTGTTCCAGGCATGGCTTCCTATTCATCTTCTTTGCATTTTTAGCCTACACAAAATTGCGAGCGACTGTTTCTCTTCTAGATTCATTCCAGTCATAGACCCCTTATGGTGTCTTAGAAATTATTTCTTTGTGCTCCAGGGAGATCTCATGCATACAGGCATCTATCAAAGAATCCTTTACATTGCTTAAACATAACTGTGTTATTATACATTTTCCTCCAAACCTCAAAAATCACTGAGAGTCTGGAACTAGTCCTAGTGTCATCTCTGTTCTGGACTCTAGTCAAGATGTGATAAAGGACTAAATGTTTGGTACATGAATAGAAACACTCTAAATCAAGATGGTTATCAATGTTTCAAAAATCTTCTTAGGGAAAAATTTTCATGCTTCAAAATTAGAACTTAAAAAACAAAAACTACATAAGCTGTACAATGGGCATAAAGTGCTCCCCTTGTTATTCGATTAATTAAAAGAGTGCTTTTAGAAAAATTCCCTTTACTCTTACATTCAAATACAATAGCAGGTTTTACTGGGGATGTGATTGGTGGGTGATAATACATTGATCCTCTTGGTAGGTATCTGATGATCGTAATAAGGAATAATTGGCTCACAGCAGATGAAAATGTGACCAGCCTCCCCGCAAGTTATCGCTACTGGTGGGAATCAAGTGTTCATGAATCACACGTGACAGGCACTGAGTAACAGATGATGGAAGGCTGCTATGAATTTCCCACTCAACAGAGAAGTTAGGGGACTTCAGGAAATGCACAATCGGCTGAAAACAAATGTGCTCTAAGATCAGTCCTACTCTTAGGGAAAATTGAATTCAGTGTTTCCTAGGATCATAGAGGAAAAATATACTAACAGTTATTCTATATCCACCAACTTATCTTCCTGTTATCACCAAGGATAACTATGATATTTGAGCCCATTCCTGAAACTTAAGCCAGGAGAAACATTTACGTTCATTTTACTTTAAATAAAAGCATCTTAGCTTTCTGATAAAGCAATAATTCATTCGTGTATGAATGCTGATGATGCTAGCAAATACTTAGGACAGTGGTTCTTAACCTGGAGGTCACATATCAGATATCCTACTTAGCAGATTTACATACAATTCACAACAGTAGTAAAATTACAGTTATGAAATAGCAAAAGATAATTTTATTGTTGGGGACTACCTCAACATAAGGAACTGTATGAAAAGGTTGCGACGTTAGGGACTTTGAGAACCATTGGCTTAGGGGAAACATTAAAGAAAAAAAACACCAGAAACATTTGAAAGTGACACTGAGATTCAGTTCAAAGAAACACTGAGGAAATATTTTAGGAAAATTAGATAAGCCCTTCGAGACATGTAAGTCTCGGTGGGGGGAGGAGGGGACCAGTTGACTTCTGTTCCATATAAAATCCTGAAATGTGAGTTTGGTAGCAACAGAGGGGTATTTCCAGCAGGAGTAGAGTGGATAACAGCAGATTAGAAATACCTAGAAATTAGGGGTTGTTTTTACTTCAGTGTTCAGCACAATATAAATTAAGCATCAATCAAGTCTTGAGTATGACCACTGACCCATAATTTCTTGCTAATGTCTTTGTAGATATATTAAGGAAGAAAAGGTTGGATAATAATCTCATGACTGATCAAAATATTGCCTCATGACGACACCAGCCACCATCTCATTCCATCATTCCTGAGGTGTTCCCAGGAGGATTTCAGAGCTTCCAGTCTCTAACAACCCAATAACTGCGTGTGGATTGGCTTGCTGACCAGGAGAACTGGATGGAGCAATACAGTGTCTAACAGTGGAATAAAACAAAGTAATTCCTTATTCTGATGGTGTCTAAATTCTTTAAGGACAGAAATTTTAGGATATTTGAACTTAAAGGGCTTTAACAGGACTATGACTTGATTCGTTTTCCAGCTGAACTTGCTAATTTCCGGAGAAGAAGAAATCCTCACTCAAGTTCCCAAAGTCAATCCTAGTAGCACTTTAAACCCTTAAGCGTTACTAGCTTGGCGATTCAGACGCAGCCATTGGGACACACAGCCTGCTTTAGTTTTTTTTTAGTTAACCATTTTATAGTGATATTAGCCCCTCCCCTCTCTTCCCAGTCCTTCATTCACACCCCCTTCTCCCTCCCCTCTCAACTTCTTTTCAGAGAGAGAAGGATTCTAAGGGGTACCAACCCACCTTGGCACCTCAAGTCACAGCAGGACTAAGAGCATCCTTTCCTGCTGAGGCCACACAAGGCAGCCCAGCTAGATGAGGGTAGGGAGCTGTGTGTGGAGGGGAACAGGGAGGGAGATCAGGGATGTTTGATTTCAGATTTTACAACTGCTCTCATGTGTCTCAGTCTGGCCTGAACTTGCAATGTACCCAAACATCTGATCTCTCTGCCTCCACCACTTCACTGCATGCATTATAGACATGTGCCATGACGCTCAGGTTTTGTGGTGCCAGGCAACCAAACTTGGCTTTCTACATGTTAGGCAATCACTCTATAGATCTATCCATGAGCTACACTCCTAAGTCCTGGTTTCAAACTTTGACTTTTCCATTCACCAGCCCTGTCGCTTTGGAGCTCAATTTTGAATTTCTCTCATCCTGTGCTTCTCTGTGTCTTAGCTTCAGTTTCTCAATCTTTAGTGAGAGATGAGAAATACAAACCTTTAAACCAGAGTTAAATAAGCAATTAATTTTAAATTTATGGAAAATATATTGTACATATGGGTATTATCCAATAAATATTCTTATTTATTTTCACTATATTACGTACTTTAATGCCCAATCTGGTCTTGTAATTCTAAAATTGCTGACTTTTATATATGAACGACAACATTTTAAGATGTAGATAATCTGATTTTAATGTGACTTAAAGCATAAAATACCTGTTATCTCCAAACAGATAGCCAAAGCAAACAGTTTCTCTCTCAGTATATTCTAGTGCAGAGCCTGAGAGGGTCCCTGTTGAGTTCTCACATAAGAGAAAGGGGTGCTAATTTGTTTATCTGCTGGTGTGTATTCCAGCTTTTAATTGGTACTGACCTATTTGCTCCATTTCCAAAGGAAATTTTATGATATCCCAAGAGAGTTTATTGACAGCAGCAAGAATATATTTGGGCTATTTTTAACACAGCTGTTGCTAGCTGTTTGGTAGAGGAAAACAGTTTTGGTATTCAGTATTTTGAAGAGTGAAAGTAAATGGTAATCTATAAAGGTAAAGGATGGAATTATTGACTATTGGGCTTAGCAGACCCCCCCACCCCCCACACACACACTTAGCACTAGCTGGTAACAAGTATTGATACAGGAAGATACCAGGCTACACTGAACCACATCCTCCATGCTCTTGTCTGCATCTTGTTTATCTTTAATTTTGAAACTATTCTTCCCTTTGAGGACAGCTACTTAATAGAATAATTAGAAAGTAACTTCATACTTAATGTGAGATCTGGACACACTACTATTGCTAGAGAAAATTAAGAGGGAAAAAGTTTGCTTTTAAATATAATACTAGAATAATGTCTTCAATTTTGATATTTAAAGTACTGTCTGTACACTAGCAATTGGCATCTTGCAAGAGAAACATAAAATATCAGACCCTTCCCCTATGCCAAATGTCAGATTCAGAATTTGTATTTTATGAGCCTCAGGGTGACTGAGGTATGCCTTTAAGATTAAAAAACTGGGACATAGAGAAAGAAGGATTATTGCAGAGAGAAATTCTTACAGGTGGCTCTTGTCTTGAGTCACCATGGTGATGGCAATTAAACATAACTGGAGGATATACCAAGAGCCTATAGAATCTAATATTAAAATAGCAACAACACAGACTATAAATAGATATCTGTTCAGTTTATTTTTCTGCATTATTTCTAAAATTGTGTCTTTTTTGTTCTTGTCATTGTGGATACTATTTGTGATTCACATAAGCCTGTTTACATCTGCAGAAAAGTGAAGGCAGGAGCAAGGCTACCTCTTACTAGAAACGGCTGGTACTGTGTCTGAGTTTGAGTCAGAGATCTCCATGTATGGTCTTCTGCATGTGGGCACTTAGACTCTTATATCTTTAGCTTGATGAAAGAAATTGTGTTTGGAATTACTTCTTTTTTTTAAATTTGATTTTAATTTTATTAATTTATTCAGATTACAACTCAATTGCTATTCCATCCCTTGTGTCCTCCCATTCCTTCCTCCCTCCTGCTTTCACTCTATTCCCCTCCTCTAGGTCTAAGACAGAGGGGGACCTCCTCCCCCACTATATGGTCATAGGATATCAAGTCTCATCTTGGTAGCCTGCTTATTCTTTCTTTGAGTGCCATCAGGCCTCCCCACCAAGGAGAGGTGGTCAAATATGGAGCACCGGAGCTCATGCCAAAGTCAGTGCTCGCTCTCCACATAACTGTGGAGAATGTCCTGTCCATTGGGTAGATCAGAGTAGGGCTTTGATGTTTACTATTGTATTGTCCTTAATTAGTGCAATAGTTTGAGCAGAAACCCCTGGGCCCTGATCCACCCATCAAGATGTTCTTCTTGTAGGTTTCTAGGACCCTCTGGGTCCTTCTATTTCCCCATCTCCCATATTTCTCTTACCTAGAGTCTCAGTAGGATGTCTTCACATCTATCCCAATCTCCTAGTAAGTGAAGACTTTCATGGGACATGCCTTTGGGCTAGTGTCCAATTATAAGTAAATATATACCATGTAAGTCTTTCTGCTTCTGGGTTAACTCACTCATTATGACCATTTATAGTCCCATCCATTTGTCCACAAATTTTGGGATTTCCTAGTTCTTAATAGCTAAGTAGTATTCATAGTGTAAATGTACCACAGTTTGTTTATCCATTCTTCAACTGAGGAACATTTAGGCTGTTTCCAGGTTCTGGCTGTTATGAATAAGGTTACTATGAACATGGTTGAGCATATGTCCTTGTTGTGTGGTGGAGCATTTTCTGGGTATATTCCAAGGAGTTGAGTAGCTGGGTCTTGAGGAAGCCCTAATCCCAGTTTTCTGAGAAAGTGTCAGATAGATTTCCAAATGGAATTGCTTCTTGATGATTGCACCTGACTCTTGCATGACAAGGACAGAAATTAGAATGGAAAAGCTTAACTCCTTTGTTGTTTACAGGAAGCATCATGTTTCACTAAGATACTACTCAAAAAAAGAACTTCTGTGTGCTACTGACTCTTTTATTGGGGAGATGGTAGTTACTTTATGACTTGTTGCCAGGAGCCCTTACCTCCTTGCGTTCTACCCGCTCCTTGTTCTAGTCAGTCATGTACCTCACGTATGTGTGTGTAGTGCTTCATAGAATTTCTAAAAGTATAAAGATTTGAAGTGTTTATTGTACAATAAATGGAAACTGTAGTAGTTTTTTTCTATATAAGAGTTTTGAAAATAATAACTATGTGGTTACTGTCACATCACCAGAAAGTCTATAATGAGAAAAAAAAAGCCTTTCTTTTTGAGCCAGTAATAATTAATGCCTTTAAAGGAGTCTTTCTCTCAATTATATATACATATACACACACATACATATATGTCTTTCTACATTAGAATTATTCGAAAGGTTTTTTGTTTGCTGCTCAGAGCTAATGAATTATTTTTCTCATATTTTACTTAAATTAATTTGTAACTAAAACATAAAAATATATCAACCATGAACAATAATGTATTAATAAACCTTAAGGTTTCTGATAGATACTTTTTGACATATGGTTTCCTTTTCTTTTCTTAATTCTAGAACATCATTTTATATCCTGCGGGACATTAGTCAGAAAGTAGTCCTAATATGACATTATTCTTCAAAGTGACCAATATTATAAACAAAATTGGAAACATTTTACTTAGACTAGTACAAAAAAGATAAAAATTAATAGAGTCCTACTTCTCCAACCCATTAATTTAATGAATAATTATCATGTCATGCTCCCAGCCATGGAATGGGTAACAACAGTAATGACCAAAAATGTAAAAATTAGCCATGTTGCAGTAATGGATTTAACTTACATTCTTATTAACTATTAGTTGTATTATTTTATCGTCAGTTCTTATTTTGTTTTCAATTTGTATAATTTTCCTGTCATATAATCATATTTAAGTTAGTGCCCATAAAGGTGCAGAAGCATGCTTAATAGCAAGCTACAGGTTTTGCTTCCCACAGACCATTAGTTCTATAGCACCTCAGAAGCATGTTACAGAGGATTCTAGTCTTGATAAGGGGTAGAGGTGGGCCTAACTGTCCCTGTTCTGTGTGTCCTGTTTTCTCAACTCTTCGAAAGAAAACTCCTCTGAATTTCCATTGTCCTTAGTGTTTTCTTTTTTTTTCTCCTTTATTAATTTATTCTTGTTACATCTCAATTGTTATTCCATCCCTTGTATCCTCCCATTCTTCCCTCCCTCCCATTTTCCCCTTATTCCCCTCCCCTATGACTGTTCCTGAGGGGGATTACCTCCCCCTGTATATGCTCATAGGGTCTTGATGTCCTTAGTGTTTTCATTTCAACACATTGCCATTGATAAGACACTAAATTAAAATCATATCTTGTCAGTAGCTCCCATTATTAAAAGGAAAAGAATACACAGAGTAAGGTTTCTTATTTTCCAGCTTTCTGTGGCCACTGTTCCTCTATGTCTCTGATGTCACAATAAATGAAATCAGTATTTTGGTAAAGAGCCTTATCAAAGGCTTATCTACTGAGTGACTATTAAAAACTACCAAGTGCACATATCATAGAGCAGTGAGTAAACAGGCTGTATGATTCAGTCATTAAGAGGTGGTGTTCATGCTATAGCACGTACATATGGCCCCTCTCAGCTTGTGTATGACCTCTATTCAACTGACAAGGCAGAGCTTTTTGTCAAGGTGGTTGTTATCATTATGCAACTTATATATTCAATTACAGTTTAAAAGAACATAGTATGTATATAGATTGTGTGTGTGTGTGCATGCTCTATGTGCATCTGTGTGGAGTGTGTGTGTGTGTGTGTGTGTGTGTGTGTGTGTGTGTGTGTGTGTGTAATTACTGTTGGGAGTCCTCCTTAGGGCTTTGCACTTTTGGAAATTTAAGTACTCTATTACATTGACATAGACCATTGACAGAGGCACAATTTGCCTTCTGGGATTTTAGATCTTCTATATTGTAAATGAACTATGGAGATATTTATAAGATGCCAGATAAGGGATTAAACAAAACAAGTGAATGCTATCATAATGAATTTGCATTGACACTAACTGCTAAGCTAATACATTGTCCAGTGCTTCTGGTGGCATTTGCAGTCATGGGCCACAGTTCTTGTCACATCTTATCACGCTGCTCTGCATATTTGCTAACAGTTGCATAGTGGTAACAGCATGCATGTAAACAGAGTATTAGCCTGTTAAAATCTTCGCTAAGTAAAAAAAATGCACTTGTTCATCAAATTTGAAAAAAAAAAGGATTTTTCAGTGTAGTAGTCAACAATCCTTGAAAATTATTATTTGAAACATTATATAGTATTTTAAATAGACATTTAAGACAGTGAGAGTTTCAACTCTGCTCCCAAAGCCAAACATTTTATCATTATACCATCCACTGAAAGATATATAAATGTATTTATTGCTTTATGATATAATCTAAAAGATGAAAAGAAAAGTTCTTAAACCTTACATATTACTATAAACAAAGGCCCACTAGGAGTGGGATGAGCAATTCAATAACTGTTACAGACAGAAAAATCCTAAAGGAACCTCATCTAAGTTACTCAGCATATCTAAATTTCTGTTGCTGCAATTATTTTCCGAATGGAATAAAAATGGCATTTTGTTCTTGTAGAACTAGCTGTTCCCTGGATGATGGATTCTAGAAAAGCAACAGGCATTTCCTTCACCCTTGAACTCTACAGACTAGAAAGCGGCTTCCCAGGGTGAGTGGTAACAATCAACAGCAAAAGTGGCAGCTATCTTAAATCCCATTTAAGAGACTCCCCCCCAAAAAAAGATATGACAGGAAGATGAGTAGAGGGGGAAGGAAGAAGAGAAGGAAAAGGGAAGGAAGGCAGGGATGGAGGTAGAGAAGCAGGAAGGAAGGAAATAAGGAAGAAGCGCGGGATGGTGGTAGAGAAGCACAGATCCCTTAGAATTAATGACTATTATAATCCACCCCTCCCCTGCTACACGTAATTTAAAAACAATACAGTTCTTTTAATCATCAGGTCTCTCTTTTTTTTTTTTTTCTGTCTAGGTTTCTAGAATAAAGCAACGCCATATGACTCAACCGGTTCTCTTTCAGTACAAAATTTGCAAGCTACAGAATAACAAAACATGAACCCTCGAATGGGAACAGAATGCCCAAAAAGCAAGCCTGGGTACTTCTACGGTTTGCAATTCTGAACTGTTCATCTCAGCCTGTTGCTCCAGCCACACGCTGTGCTGGATTCTGTAGTAGGGAGGGGACACTTGCGAGCCCTGACAGCTTGCTGGCTGAACTGGGTGAGTTGGGGCTCACAGACTGCTGAGGGGAGCTGTGGCGATTGTGAGGGCTGAGCCTGGCCAGGCTGTGGCTGCAAACCCTTGATCCGCGGGACCCCAGTGCAGGCCACCTGGCCGCCGACAGATGGTGCCCTGCACACCCCCACAAGCAGGGAGACCCGGCTAAAGTGAGGCTCAGACTCCGCCCCAGCCAATCCTAGGGCGCAACAGCCCCTCTCCCTTCCCAAAATAGTGCGGAGTACGTCTCCTTCGGAACACCGCAGTAGCCTGTGTGTGTCGAAAATACAAACTGTGGGGCATCAGACAGTGTGTGTACTGGAGTGGGGCGTACGCGCGGAGTGGGACCTTGGGGCCCAGGGCCGAGGTACCACTAATGAAAAGCAGTGTGTGTGTAGGGGGGGGGGGGGAGGTCCATTTCGCAACTGCGTAAGCTCGGCCAGCCGCTGAGCCCTTGGGGAAGCCACTCACCATGTTCACTTCCGAGACCATGTCTATGCTGGCAACATCGATCCGCATCCCGACGTCCACCGGGGGCCCTGCCGGGGAGGTGGACCACAGCAAAGACAGTCTTTGAGTGGCTGTGGGCTGAGGGGGGATTGGGGGCTTCCCAGATCTTATTACAGACTTAACAGGCTCCCTCCCTACCCCTTTCTTGTTGTAGGGGACAGACTGAGAAAACAGGTGTGGGCACACGCATGATGCAGTGACAGTGCAGAGGGTGTGTCAGGTTGAGGAGAGGGACAGCTCAGCCTAAGGATACGTCCACCTGAGATTAGGGATTGCGAGTGTGTGTGTGTGTGTGTGTGTGTGTGTGTGTGTGTGTGTGTGTGTGTGTGTCAGTGTCCAGGGCGTAGTACTGCACGTTTACAAAAATGATAAAAGGGGGAAGGGGCGTTATTTCTGACAAAAAAAAAAAAGGTGAACTAGGGATGGGTTACAGGTTGAAAAAAAAATGATGAAGCATTACCTCCAAAGTCCGGCCGCAAGCGAATGTCATATCCTTTGAGCAGTCGGTCCACTGTCTCTTTCACGTATGACATGTTGCTGGGTTCATTGGAGCTGAAGGGAAGAAGTAGGGACCGTATTCAGAATGAGCACAAACTGCAAACAGACATTAAAAAGATCCAGGCACACCTACCCCCAAATAACAAGATACATGATCCAGCAGTACGGAAAAAAGAAAAACAGCAAGGAAAAAAAGAGAGAAATTGAAGCAGGCAGCTCACCTGTGTGCACAACAGACCATGGCAACCATCACAGGAAAAGAAAGAAGCCCCAAACTCTCTCGATTTTGTACTGTCCACATTACTAACTCTGATGAAAGAATTGTCTTTTCTGCGAAGATTCAAGGAATGCAACTTAGTCGGCGGCTGGGCAGTAATTCCCGAATGGACTTGCGCATGCGCAGAGGGTACTCACTACCAAAAGACACCTTGTGCCTTGCAAACAATATTCCTAGTAGAACAGGCAACAGATTTCAATCCCTTTAAAGTTCCTGTCTGAGGTGCTCTGCGTTCTCCGGTAGTCGGATACAACCTGCTGTCTCTATGCAGGGGAGCGCTAAGTGCCTGTGTGTGCCCAGTTTTTCTGCGCTGTGGTTTGCTGCTTTTCTTTCCCTCTGTCCTAAAGTGGATCTCTCTCTCTCTCTCTCTCTCTCTCTCTCTCTCTCTCTCTCTCTCTCTCTCTCTCTCTCTCTCTCTCTCTCTCTCTCTCTCTCTCTCTCTCTCTCTCTCTCTCTCTCTCTCTCTCTCTCTCTCTCTCTCTCTCTCTCTCGTTTTGCAGGTCCTAGAACAAAAAGTCTGGAGCCCGTTCTCTTATTGCGTACAGAAAAGGAGAGCGTGCTGGAGGGATGTGGGCAGCAACAGTGGCAAATAGAGAAATAAAAAGAGGAGGTTGGGTTTGGGAATTTACTAATCTTTTCCTCTTCTGAGGTAACCAGAGTAGCAGCCAGCTTGGAGTAGTGCTTCACCGGATTAGGAGAGGAGGAAGTGACCAACATTTGGATGCACTCCTTACCTTTCTCTCCACTCTTCATCAGTAGATTGGGGTGGAAAGTGAAGGAAACCTGGGCAGGGGTGGGTGTGGGGCAACCCGGACCATGAATCCCTTTTCCTAGGGAGATCTTGTAATTTTTAGTAGGCGATGCTTCTGGCTTTCAACTGCCAGCATGGTGACTCTTTTGCTAATCCCTGCATGAACACTGAACATCCTAGGTCTAACATGCATTAGGCAGTAGGAAAGAACTCTGGAGCAGCCAATCTCCTTTGGAATAAAAAGAAGTTCCTAAATGTAATTCAATAAATATCACTAAACACATTTTAGGTTATTGGAGACTCTGGGCTAGGCTCATGTCCTTAAATAGCATCTATAATGTTTTTATTATATACTAGATATCCTGAGATGGGCTAAACTTAAAGGTGTTTCTGGCCTAGAGAAATTCACAAACTACTTATAAACATAAGCAAATGTAATGTATCTTTATGTAATCTGTGTAGACTGAAGAATTATTATTATACCAAGAAGCATTAGAAATTATTCCGGAGGAGAAGAAAACAGGGGGAAGAGAAACCTCTTCCCAGATCAGGAAGGGGAATTCTTCTTAGGGGAAAACAATAGGTACCTAATTTTGTAGAATAGAAAATTTACCTGTAAACTGAATGCAAAAGAGATCCATTATAAAGAGAGGGAAGACAGAAGTGATGGTGGGTGATGGGATGTGAAAGAAAATAGAGGAGATTTTCTAGATTTCTGGAAATCACTAAACATTTAAGCAAGGATGAGCAGGGCTGAATTTGGGTTTTAGAAAAGAACATTCTGGTTTCAGATTACCGAAACTAGAAGTTAATAGCAAACTGTCAGTAAGTAGTGGACTCTGCATTTCAAGCTAGAATCCTTGAGTATGTCTACTCTATACATTATATAGTACAGACCATAAGAGTAGGAATTAGATAAAGAAAACAAAAAGAAAGGAGTGTTATTGCAGAAGGAAATAAAGCAAGATACTCTTTAGTTTGGAGAGACTTAACAGGCAGTGGCAGTCATAAGCTTTCTGAACTGTAGCAGAGACATCAGGAGACGACAAGTGGCACAGATGGATGTCCTTTGAGGAGTTGTACCAAACATTCCCACATGTGCTGAATTTAATATTATCAAAAGAGAAAAAAGGCAGTAACATTAATTGATTATTATATTTGAGCACCACAAAATCATCAATCCCTCATTGCTAAGTCTCAGATCCGTTAGTTTGCTTAAGAGGATGTCAATTTGCTTTAAAATACAAATGGATCCGCTTTTAATGGGTAAAAGAGAAGGTTCACTAACATTTCAAGGCCATGCTGAAACAAGCCATCTCTCTGTTCTTCGCAATTGCCCAAAAGCCACACTGTGGAAAACAAGCCACTTAGAGGTTTATTTGATTCGTTTGCTTGTGCATTCATTCCACAAATGTTTACTGAGCGTTTAGTAGGTGTCAGCCTTGGTGCTAGGAGCTGCTGGTCTTGCAGTGAACAGAACAGTGCTCAAGGTCCCTTCCCACCTGTGGAGGTTGCAAACACGTTCAAGTCAGAAAGGAAATATTTGGTTGGATGTTCTCTGTGGTTGGCCATTTAACTTGTTCAACATTCATTAGAATGTGCATTTTTTAACTGGTCACAAACCCCCAAGCTCTTTTTTTTTTTTTAAATAGAAAGCAACATTTGCATGAGTAAGGTCTGCTTGAGAGCCATGCTTTACTCTTGAGTCAAGGTGTGTGCTTGGATATTTAATCCTAGTGTTAAACATGCCAGACCAGTTGCTTTGAAATTATACTTTCTGATTACATGAAAGGATAGTATAAAAAATTATATAATAGTAATTTTCCATTTTTATTAGCATGTGTTAATGGTATGAAATACTGTTTTATTATGACATTTCACACAATAGCCACTACTTATCACTGGAATACTGCTAAAGATGTAGCCTGGCTTGTCTCTAGTCTATTCTGTAGGAGACCTGTCTGTGGGAAACTAGTTTCCCAGACCTTCACACTCTGGAAATTGTCTGATTTCCTGAGCAGTTTGCATCTTAATAACAATAAGAATCTTAAAACCCATTCCTCTTCTACTTGTTTTGATCACTGTGCATGTTAGAATTACAAATACAGGTTGGTTTTAATCATTATGCAAGATGTTAATGACCTGCATTTTGATCCATTGCATTTCTCCTTGATGCCTTAAGAACCTAAATTTAATCTCCCCTCTTCACACTTTACTCATTTAAAAACAGATGTGTTGCACTGAATATATAGAGTTTGTAAGTTGCCTTGGGACTGTGAAATAAATAAACTTTAAAAATTAAAAAGAAATTAATTAATAATTGATCCAGATGCTTTGGGGATTTTTTCCTCACAGCCTGAAAAAAAAACCCAACACTTTTTTCTCTTGTGAATTTTCTTGTTTCTTCCCAACACCTTTTTCTTCCTTCAGAGCTCAACCCAATTAAAAAAAAAAAGCTGGCTCTGAAGGCCATTTACAATCCCTATTTTATTTTCTTGTGCTGAACCTCTTCAAAGAAAATGGAACGAACTTACAGATTAGCATCCAAGTTAAAACAAAGGTAATTAAAAACACATTCAAAACATTCACAAGTATTCTTAGTATTATTTTTAGACAGAAAACAACAAGGAAACATAAGAAAAGCTATTGTATTACAATAACTTTAAGAATCCCAAACGGATCTGAAAAAGCTAGAAAAGTAGAAAAAGAATGGAAGAGAAATGTGAGAACTCAAAATTGCATCATTGTATCTGGGCTTAAAAACGGAAAACAATTTCAATCAAAATCCTTAAATTCAAATGGAAACTGAGAACCTAGTTTTAAAATTCAAGTGCAATAGCCAGAGGCCAGAGTAAGTCAGTACAGGCTTGGGTGACAACAAACACAATAACAGTAAGGGAGGCTCGGGAGGGTTTCTTTCTGAAATGCCAAAACACATTTAACCTACAAAAATGACAAGC
The DNA here is from genome assembly GCF_964271855.1 of Acomys minous. NCBI lineage: Eukaryota > Metazoa > Chordata > Mammalia > Rodentia > Muridae > Acomys > Acomys minous. The sequence continues at coordinate 1,280,856 of NC_140491.1, forward strand.
TTCTATTGTTTTGTTTGGAATTTGTGTAGAGATAAGAAAAACTAGCACACACATGATCCAAAGCAGGAATAGATGAAATACAATAAAAAGTCTCAAAGCTAGTTTGTTTTTCCGTTAGAGAATATTTTACTTTGTTACACATACAAAATTTTAAGACAGATATAGATAAAAGTAAAAGATAAAATACAAAACTTCAGAATTTTATAAAAGTTGAGTAGAATTCACTTTTCATCTTGTTTCATAGAATGAAGTTTAGTGTACAGTACTGGCTGAAGAATAAAATATTATATTCAGGTTGTTAGGTATTGTGTTAGGTATTGTTAGGTATGTGTTTAACATAAAGGCTTCCTACTTACTCCTTTCTGTATTTATTTACTAAGTGTGTGTGTGTGTGTGTGTGTGTGTGTGTGTGTGTGTGTGTGTGTGTATGGGGAATGTGTTTTGAAATTACACAACAATAAACCATAAAAGTGTAAAGGCATCAAAGTAACCAGTACATAATACAAAGGAAATACTAGGAAAGAACATTTCTTCTTTTTCATGTGGCCCAAGAATACATCTCAAAAGAGCTGAAACCTTCCTTTAGACATTGTAAGTCACTGAAATGTGATCTAGACCTAAAAACATCTTAACCCCTAAACAACTAAGCTTAATTGTAAAACTAAGCTATCTTGTCTTCGACTCCATCAGAGCCTTGAGAAGGAATAAAACTAGTTACCACAGTAAACAGGAAATGCAGGTTAGCAGCTTCCAAAGTGAAAAACATGACAGACAGTTTGCTACCTGAATAGTCAACCAAAACTCTCTATAATGTTGGAGCATCATCTTCAGCCTTCTGTTCCAGAATATCTGACAGAAATATTTGTGAGGCAGGAACTATTGGGGACTTGCTTACCCTGTCTTGGAGAAGTTTGGCCAATGACTCTGCCTGCATCCAAGCTTGCCCATTTTTTAGGCAGAATTCTGTCAGTGGCCAAAATGAGGACATTTTGCCCAGTGGCTGGTTTGCCACATTTAAAGCCATCTGCATAAGGAGATTCTTTGATGCTCATCATCTTCTTTGAGGTAGGCTGGGTGTAGCCGGGAGTTAACCTTCATATTGTCGATGAATCTTTAAAATAGTAAAAGCCTCTATGAGGTTTTGAAGAACTTATCTAGCTATTGTACCTTATCTATCTCAAGAATAATATCTATCTGTCAAACCTAGGATCTATATTTTTGTAAAATAATAGACTAGTAATTGACATGACCATAAATTGATCAACTAACAATTAACTCATATAACTTACTTATCCTAAACAGCCTGCAATAGCACTTACAAAGTATTGGAGGTAAACCTTGCAATCTACTTGAGTTATATGAGTACTATACCTCATATTACAGTAGATATGTATATATACATTATATAATGTGTGTGAAGAATAATCTTAAATTTGAATTCTATAGCAATATATCAGAAGTAAACTTATTTTGCAGCGACATATAACATTATACATCAATGCATTAAAAATAACCTTGAGAATAACAATTAAGGCCTTAAGTTGAGGAGTAGATTCAATAATCTACTTTTTGTCCTATCATCCCTAAATATTTTTATCTTCCCCCTTCTTTCTTTTCAGCCCCTATCTCTAAACCTAAGAAAGATAAAGAAAAAGAGAGACATCCCTGAGTCCAACTGAAAGGGAAAATTTTTAATTAGCATTAAAGCAACCAGAACAGCAGAGCTCTCTAACTCATAAGTGCAGGTCGACAGGTATGCTAGCCCAAGGTCCCAGATGATAAATCACAAAGAATGTGGAGATAGGAGACAAAGGCCTATTGACTGTTCCAGGGACCGGCTGGCCATGAAAGATAGGGAGGATACACAAGGACAAATTCCTGAGAGAAACAGGTACCGGACATGGTTGAATGAGTAATGAGCCAAGACCCCTCATCCAATCTTATGGTGTCTGCTTAATCCCCTCTTGAGGCCTGCACACAATGTTCCAGGTTTGAGTTTAACCAGATGTGTCCTTAGTTCAGATAAACATCTACCCTCGGGTTCCAAGAAAAACAGGAACCAAGGACTGTTCCCATGTGATTAAGTCTGAGCTTACCCCAGATCTGCCTACGCAATTTGCTGATGTTCAAATGTTTGAAACAACCAATCGTGTGTGGCCGCGCAAAAACTTCCCACTCCCCTCGACCCTTGCCCATATAAACCCCTAACCCCTGGGCTTCTGGGTCGACCCCTCTGTCTCCTGTGTGAGATACGTGTCGACCCGGAGCTCCGCCAATAAACTGCCTCATGTGTTTACAGCAAGTCGGTCGTTTGTGTGTCTTTGGGTGCGTGCCATCCCGAGGCTTGAGTGAGGGTCTCCCTTCAGGGGTCTTTCACAACCTTGTTTTCCCTCTGAATAAGACCAATAGTAAATTATAATTAATTCCCAGTGAAAATAAACATCTATAGCAAAAGAGAGCAACCAAAACCTACCCAATCCCCATTAAGGGAAATGGGGCATCATTGTCTTAATGTTTCTTCCAGGTGATTTTGGATTAATAATAACTTGGAGGGACACAAATAAAATTATAACATACTAAGTCTGAATAAATACTTGTTAGAAGTCTTGGTGGGCTTCCCTTTTTGGAATTAGAAATGCATTAAGCATGGGCATAGAAAGGTTTAAAATTGGCCTTAAGAAGGTAAATGCTTTTTAATACAAGCTCTCAAATAAAAATGTAGCTATATGATAAACAGTTACCAAGGAATAAGGACAGATACCAGGAAGAAGGGGGAATAAATGAAATAAAAATAAAAACCAAGCCATTACAGAAAGTAAGACTACTTTTAAATGATTATAATTGAATTACGGAATGCACAATTAAAAAAAGACACATTGCTTGGAGAAGACATGCACAAAACAGGAGTCCATGCCACCAATCACAATGGAAAGTCTGGGAGAAAAATTCTACATATGAAGTAAATGACGTAATTAGAGACCTTATAGTAAACTACATAACAAATACAATCAAATAATTATTGATGTGCTATTGGTTGAGAAGGAAGAAGCAGAAGAAGGAGGAGGGAAGAGGAGGAAGAAGAAAAAAGAAGAAGGAAGAGAAAAGAGGAAGGAGGAGGAAGGGGAAGAGGAAGAGGAAGAGGAGGACACTGGACACGGGAATGGAGGAGTACCAAATGTTAATAGCAGTTATGTAAGAAGAAATCAGGGGGAAAAAGAGGTGAGGACACAATTTTAAATTTAGAAATGTCCCAGAAAGGACAAAAGTTATTAATTTTATAATTGAACAGGCTCATTGAATGTTAAACAACATTAATTAGTCATATTCTAGTGAAATTTCAGAACATCTTGGATATAGAAAAAAATTCAAGATACTTTAGAGAAAAATAAATCATCTACATTGAAAAGGGAGTGACTTGGCATTCTTCATATCAGCAAAGTTAGCACAAGACAATAAAATCTTAAAAATCACAGCAAGCATCCAAAGTGTGAACTCTGTGCTCTAACCAACTAGCATTCCACTGTGTTAACACTATAAACTCACTTCTAAACATAGAAGAACTGAGAAAGTGTTGGCCCAACCGATCCTTCCAGCAGGAAAGATGCTTCCGGGGGGTGGGGGGAACTATAAATATGAACTAAAAGAAATTTTGACACAAAATGAAAAGATAAGCAAATAGATCTGTAAGACAAATCTTATGTGAAATGGTAGGAAATTTAAAACATAAATTACAAATTCATTCTCAATATACAGGCCAAAGATATAAACAAGAATATTATCATGTAGAGAAAGTGCCATAAAATGGGCAGGTTGTGGAGAAGGTAGGAACAGATACTGTGAGTACTGCCCTGTCCTTCTAGGGTTATGTTCAACTTACTGAACATTTGCCATGAGCCAAGAACTGCTTGAAGTTTTCTTCATATATTATGCCATTTATACCTAACATCTCTAAACTGTATTAATTTTTTGAAGTCTGTATGGATCAGACGAGAAGAGCCTGTGAATAACAAGCTCAGAAGTAAAGGGTCCCACAAGTTTCACGTGCACAACTGTACAGTTTCCGAAGGAAAACAGGAGATTAAGGGGAGGGCACTACTCAAATTCTTAGCAATGAAAAACAGAGAATCTGTCCAATGTATTAAGAAAGGTCTGCGATAGGAATTCAGTGCTATTACAGCTACAAAAATAAATGAGGGACCATCACACATAAGTGTTGGCGTTCCTGCTAGGATGGCAAGACATTCTGTCTGGGACTTGGGAGCCCAAAAATCACACAGTTCTGAGGTGGGACAGTTCCCAATGGAAGGGGATCAGGAGACATGGGAGACCAGGAACCAAGCAGCTCTGAGAGGAAGCCTCCTCAGGAGGCACTACAGCCCTGAAGGAGGATTTCCCCGGCTGAGATGGAGTGCTGCCCTGGAATGGCTTCTCTTGGCTGATCCTCCTCTGCAGAGTCTTAGCTCCCAGGGCAGGGCAGCCGCACCTGAGCCAAGGAGCTCTGGAGCCTCAGTCTTCATTTCTTCCAATGAGAGAGTCGCACTGGGCAGCAAATCTCATAAAGGGTATTTATTGGGAGGGATAAATCCAGAAGTGGCTGCTTCTGCTTCCAGGAGAAGACAGGGAACTGAGTAGTAAGCATGGCTTACACAGGATTTCTCAAAGGGTAGAGCTTTCTAGGGCTGAGATTTCCAGGGTGAAGAATGGTGGGATTTCATGTCCTGAGCCTAGGGGAGCTGAAGGATTGGTGGGCTTTCCTGTTCAGGGATTGGTAGATTTCCCCCCCCCCTCAACCCCCCTACCCCCTGTAGGGCAGGGTCTGGGTATTCTCCTGCCTCTGGGCTCAGGATGACATTTACAGACATTAGGGCCATAAGGGAAGTCTAAGAGGTGAGGCCCGGCTGCTGGAATTCTTTAGGTGGTGGTAGAGGGGGTTAGGGTTAGGGACTGGGCACTTTTCTGCCTTAAGGGTATACAAAGTTTACAGAAGGAGTCCATGGCAGGGACTTTTCCCTGCCTGTGAGTGGGCCAACAGTGAGGGTCTGTGCATGTGCAGCTGAGATAAAAATGCATCCCTGCCTATACATCACCTTGGGTACCTTCTACTTTCAAATTATTTTCACTCCCGATGCCAAGATTTTTAAATTACACCAATATAATCAGGGAAAATAAATTCCCGTTCTTAAAATTTAGTAATGCATTTTATAAATCACAAAGAAAGAGAGAAGAGATTAGGAAAGCAGAATCTGTAATGTTAAATCTACATTATTAGTAACACCGTTTCCATGATAGCTTTTGTCTAACTGTTAATAAGCCAATATATTACAAATTCAAAAATTTATTAGACATAAGATGGCTGTTTTCTAGAAAGAAATATGTCATTAGTTTTTAAAACAGAAAAATAAAAATAGATTTTATTGCTTATGGATAGACAAAAAAGTAAGAATTTCTATTACTGAAAGATAAAATATTCAGGCCAAATGGTTGAATTTAAAAGCAAGTTAATCATTTGAGCTCTAAAGGAGAATAACCAACTAGTCCAAGCATATTTTCAGCCTCTTATAAAACAAACAAACAATTTGTGGTTTGACTCTCCAAGAATGTCAAAGCATTACACAAAATGTTAGCTAAGTAATTCATCTATTGTTCCTTATGAAATAGTCACAATGAGAGTATGGAGTCACAGAAGCTGAGTGTGTGTCAAAACACTGGGAAGGCTGATGCAGAGTGACAACTTCAAGGCCTTCCTGGGCTTCAGAATGAGTTTAAGGCCACACAGAGTAATTTAGTAAGACCTGGTTTCAAAAGCTGTAAAAATTAAAAGTAGGTTGGGGATAGTTCAGCAGCTGGGCCCTAGGTTCAATGCCCAGCATTGGGAAAAAGTTAAGTTCCTGCACAACATTCTATAGACAATAATTAAAGTGAAAAATGTGTGTGTGTGTGTGTGTGTGTGTGTGTGTGTGTGTGTGTGTGTGTGCATTTGAGTATTAAAAATGAATCCCTATACATCCTAAGTATTTTTTCCTCGATGATAGCTATTCTCTCCTGTTTTATATATTATGTTTAGTTTCCAATGTGTTTCTTATTTCAACCTTTGCATTTAGTCCTAACCAGCACAGTTTCTGAACAAAACCCTTGTGGAAATCTATAGAACATACTTTTCAGCACTGCCCTGAGATGTCACACAGCATGCAGCTCTCAGTTAGGAAAACACTCATTTACAGTCCCTCCCTCCTGGCAGTAAGATATGTGACTAATGTGGCCCTTGGCTAGGTATCATTGGAAGGGAGTAAAATTTCGCATAGTTGTCAGAATCATACTGTTTTCCCTTCACATTTGTGACCTATCAAATGAATGGACCCTTTCAATGTGTTAAATGTTAACATAAGGGGGAATTTTGCAGTCTGACAACACCACACCCCTCTGGTTTAACTTGAGAAAGAGCACTTAGCAGCTCTACATCATGATTACCAGAGCCCTCACCAGTCTCTCCTAGAATTTACATACAACATTCATTTTGCTCTTCCCAACTTTATCCTTAAAAATAGTTCATATTATTTATTAAAAGTTAATATTTCTAATAGGTCAGAGACCATAGCATATGTTTTTTAAAAGCCAGCTCTCATTGAAATCATACAATGTCATTTTTGTACATTAAATTGTACCTCCTAGTAGAAATGTTTTAACACAGAAAAGAAAAAAAAACATTTGGGGATCTTATTTTTCATTTCCTCAGTAATGTATTAGTGGTTTCATAATTCACTGAAGTGTTAGTACATTACTCAATGATTAAGTGTAATGATTTTCCAAACATTTTTATTATGGCAATATTAAAAATACATCAGAGGGATACGATCATAGTGACACCTGGATTATTAGTGACACTAATCCTAGTCTTCTACAAGTGGAAGCAGAAGGATCTTTACTTTGTGGCCAGCCTGTGCTACACAGTGAGGTTCTTTCTCGTAAGTTTTTTTTTTATTACAAGAAATACAACAGGAGGAGGTAATCCCCCTCAGGAACAGTCATAGGGGAGGGGAATAAGGGGAAAATGGGAGGGAGGGAAGAATGGGAGGATACAAGCGATGGGATAACCATTGAGATGTAACAAGAATAAATTAATAAAGGAGAGAAAAAAGTATATTTTAAAGAATAAAAAGGAAATAACTGAAAAAAAATAAAGATTCCAAGCCCAATCTACCATCTGATATTTATTCTGAATAATCAATTATGAGATTTTGAAAATAAATGATTAATTGAGCATATATCCTACACTCAAATAACATAGGATTAAGATGGTTTGTGATATGCATGTATTTATGCATTTATTCTATATTACAAAGAATGTTCATTATATCTTAGATGTTTTAATAAAATAAATTACTAAAAAAATAAAAAAAATAAAGGTATCTTGAACTTTTAAAAAAATACAACAATAAAAATAGTAGGCTTGTTTTGACATTTAGTAGTCAACAACACGGCTTTTGTGAGGCAAAGAATGAAAAAGAGCAATACTTTGTAAAGAATATTTTTCCATTTTTCTTTTAAAGGGATAGGGCTCTAGCCCAGAGTTAGAGAAATAGACTAGTATGTGTATCAATAGAGTTTGGACCTCAATTATAAAAACCTCAAAATATTTGCTTGTGCAGTCTGACTCAATATAGTTTAAGGCACCATGTTGTGCCTTTAGCTGTAGGAAAACATGCCCATGGTCCTCTGTGTGTTTATGGCGTTTTTGTTTGGTTTGGTGCATGTTTTCATTTCTTTTGTTTTGTTTTATGAACTCCTTCCATATTTCCATGTATATTTGCTTTCTAATTAGCATTGAGTTGCTCTCATAGCCAGAAGTAGTTTCTCTGTCTACCTCACTGCTGTCACTGTAAGGTGTAGCCATTCCTTCCTCACAAATCGCTGAAACTTCCATTTCACCACTTTTTCTATAGCTCCATGGTTAACTCAATATATAATTTCCCACTATATTATGATCCCTAAAAATGATGTCTATGATACACCTACCAAAAATTATGGAAGGCTATGGAAGCTCAGATATATGTCTTGGACAAGAATGAAATACACAAATAAAAGTGTCCATGGTTCAGTGGACTAGAAAAGCCTCAATAAATTCTATTCTTAATCTCAGACATTCAATATGTTTCAAAACTCACATTTTCTATTGTTAAAAAACAAGCATATATTCTAGGCCAGCCTGGTCTACAAAGCAAGTCCAGGACAGCCAAAGCTAACAAAAAACAAAACAAAACAAAACAAAAACAAAAAACAAACAAACAAAAACCCCAAGCATATATTTTCAAATTAAAATAGATAGTTGCTATCAACCCTTTCTCATCAATGTGTATAAAATGTATAATATCAGATTTGTTCTCTAGTGATGAAAATTTTCATGCAGAGATATTACTTACACCTGTGGAAAGTCATCAAAAACTCAAGATTTTTTTGGACTAACTCATTTTGAATTTTTATAGAGTTGTGGCAACATTGTGTGTTGTCTGTGTGTGTTGTGTGTATGTGTATGCTTGTGTGTGGTGATTTCTACACACAAAACTCAAATTCAAGAACTCTTAATGTTTTTAGAATCTCTAAAGAGATTTGTACTTTATATGCTACTGAGATCATTTATGGCCAGAACTCCTGGATAGCTTCAGGAAAGTGGCTGGTTTCCAGGGGAACCAATTGTTAATTAGAGGGTTGAAAAGTTCAGTGTGACTGCTCACATTCTCCCAGTAGGAAAGAGGGCCAAGTGTTGAGGTGATCACCAATGGTTATTGATTAAATCAGTCATAGGCCTATAAGGACATTTCCAGAAATTCCCCAAAGAGCAATTGCAGAGACTCTGGGTTGACAGCCACATGAAGTTGTGGGTGTGGTGGATGCTTGGATAGAGGCTCTGAAAACATTGCTTCTTTCCTTAGTACCCTGCCCAAGGCACATTTCCCATCTTCCTTTTTCAATTTTATATTCTACAATGAATGGGCAATATTAAGAAAATTATTCTCTTAATTTCTATGAGCTGCCCTAGCCAATGATGTATAGAAAGAGAGTTAGGTGTAGAAAGCCATGAAGCCTATCCCATGGGTTACAATTACAGGAAATAACCTGGATATTCCATTGGTATCTGAATGGCCACTGATTATTTTGTGGTTCAAGCCTTTATCACCCCTTTAGAGCTGATCCTCCTTCTAAGTAAATAGTTGTAGAATTAAGTTATAGAAGCCCAACTAGTGTCTGCTGAGGAGAATGATTGAACGTTGTGAGCTAAGGAGGGCTTTCAACTGTAATAACAGAGATGAATATTTTTCCTAAACACAAGAATTTATAGAGAGAAAGCCATAAATCTTATTATTGATGGACTCAATGTACTATAAATACTCATTCAGCTTTCAGTCTAAATAGCAATGTAATTCCATTTAAATGCCAACAGTTTCTTTGAAAACATAGTGTAACATGTATATAATTCCTGACAGTTTCATGGTTCTTCTTGCTGTAGATAGTTTATTGCATATATGTGTAATAATATAAATGTATATGTAAAATATTTATTAAAAAGAAAGAAAGCAAAAAAGAAAATTTCTACCATCACTTTAAGAGACTTTTGGAATTTTAATTATGCTGATTTTGTATCTACATTTTAAACTTGTAGACTTATCTTATTATTCTGTTTCTATACAGGTGTAAGAACACAATAAAATAATATATGTTCCCTGTAAAAATTAATAATAACAAGTTTTCAACAACTAAAATAATATATATATATATAAACAAAATGGATGGTTCCTCCATCATAGCTCTATGGAGACTTGAAAATTCAGAATAAAAAAGCCAAAATCTGATCTAATAATATATGGTATCATTATAATTATGGAGACAACTGTAAGAGAGAATAACATTTCCTTTGGTTTAGGACTGATTAGTAAATAAGTAAAAGCAAAATCTTGGATGCATCTACACACAAAAAATACACAGTAGGATGAGAAGACTCATATACTTAACTACTCCTGAACTTAAGTCTTCTATGTAATACAATATAACATTAAACAGTTAAATTTGTCTTATATCCTGGCAAATATTTGTATCTGAACATTTAAGTAATGGCGTGAGGGGATCACACTTGATGCCTTCTTAGTATACACAGACAAATATAAGACAAAATATTAAAAATGTACAATGAAAGTATTTTTTTCAAAACATAAAAAATTAACAGCAAAATTCAAATCTACAATTAATGAAGTAGAGCCTGAATAACTATAAAGAAAATGAGTAAGCCAATAAAAGAATGAACAACGTATCAGAATTTCTGAACTCAAAGAAAGATAAATGCCATCTGAACGTGAGAAAAGACAGGAGAGATCCGAGATGGTGGCACTGATTGCCCACCGCTTCTGATCAACAGGACAACCAGGAGTGCACAGCGACCTGAAGCCCAAACTGAGAGCTACAAAACACTAGTGCCTCTGTTTCCCAGGTTAGAGGGATCCACATTGTGTGGAGCACAGGTGGGTCCAACCCCTGGCCACCCAGCTAACGCACAGAAAAATCCCATGGGACAGCTGCCATCTTGAGAGAGACTCTGAGACATTTGTGTAGCTTTGGGCTCTCACGGCAGGTTTGTTGCTGACCAGATCTGGGACAAAGCAGACAGGCAGAGCTGAGTCCCTGCACAGGCCACAATCCGCATTGGCTGCCATCCTGTGAGCAGCTTCAGGCCTGGGTCTATCTCCGTCTGCCCTCCTGAAGCATAAAGCTCTGACAGAGCTAGGTCACAGAGCAGACACACAGATCTGAGTCCTGGCACCGGACACTATTCACATTAGCTGCCATCCGGAAAAAGAGTGCAGGGCACACAAGCATCTTTGGGCTCTGACCTCTCTTGGCCCGTCAGCTGCTTACCAGCCTAGCCCATCTGGGTCACAGAGCAGATAGGCAGAGCCCTGCTATCTCAAAAAGGCCTGTGGAATGTTTGAGCAGCTTTGGGTTCCAATCTCTCAGTTCTACAGCAGCTTACCAGCCTGGCCCATCTGTGACACAGAGCATACAGGCAGAGCTAAGTCCAGGCACAGGCCACACTTCGCATTAGCTGCCATCCTGTGAGCAGCTTCGGGCTTGGGTCTGTCTCCGTCTGCCCTCCTGAAGCATTCTGCTCTTGACAGAGCTAGGTCACAGAGCAGACTGGCTGAGCAGAGACCTGAGCGGGCCACAATCTTCATTAGCTGCCATCCTACTAGCCACTTCCGGCTCTGATCTCTCCGAGCCCACCTGCAGCTTATTGGCCTGATAGATCTAGGTCAAAGAATAGACAGGCCGAGCAGAGACCTGAATGGGCCATACCCACATTAACACCATTCCATGAGCAGCTTTGGGCTCTAATCTCTCTCTCTCTCTCTCTCTCTCTCTCTCTCTCTCTCTCTCTCTCTCTCTCTCTCTCTCTCTCTCTCTCTCTCTCTCTCTCTCTCTCTCTCTCTGTAGCCCAGTGGCTTACTGGCCTAGCCCAACTGGGGCACAGAGCCAGATAAGCAAAGTCCTGTCATCTCAAGAAGTCCCGTAGAACACCCCAGCAGCTTTGGGCTCTGGTCCCTTTCAGCCTCCCCACCGCCATCCCCAACTGCTTACAAGCCTGGCCCATCTGGGATACAGAGCAGACAGGTAGAGCTGAGTCTGGTGTGGGCCAAGACTCACATTTGCTGCCATCTCAAAAACATCTGTGGGGCACCGGAGCAGCTTCAAGCTTGGCTTTCTCACAGCCCCACAGCTGCTTACTGGCCTAGACCATCTGGAACACAGAGCAGATAGGCAGAGCCCTGCCATATCGGTAAGGACTGTAGGGCACCTGAGCAGCTTTGGGCTTGAAAATCTATCAGCCTACTCCTCCCCTGCCTGATCCAACTGGGATACAGACAGGGAATCCATCTGAGCTGAGCTGGGTGCAGGCTCTAACACCCACTGTCCACCATCCTAAGGAGGCCTCTGGAGAGCCCTAGGAAACAGCCTTCAGCTTGGAGCTCTCTTTACTTGCTTCCAACCTGCCCACGTGGGACACAGACAGTGACCTCGTTAGAGGAACCTCTAAGCCTGCTAACACCATAGACAACCAGGTGCCTAGAGGACAGCACAAGAAGACTAGCAATGAAACTCAAAGCTGTATAACACCACCGGAAACCCTCCAAAAACAGTGTCAGGAATGGGTTACCTCTACTGGAGCTGTTGGTCAATAAGGTCCCATAGACCCTGAACATTACTGGTTATTGCCGATGTTGTTGGTTACATCCTATAATGTAGCAGTAAGATGTCACTGTTGAAGACACCATATGCTTGAATTACAGAACAATTAGAGACCAATCCACTACTCACTTGGATGCTTCATCCCTTCTGGGCAGTTTTCATACTTCTGTGAGTGTAGTCATTAATCCTGCCCAGTTGTGAACTTTGAGAACTACAGTGGCAAAATATGGCCATTGGTTAAATGGTGGCATGAATGTCATTGGACTAACCAACCACTTCCTGTTTCACAAGACGAAACCTATACCTACTTTCATTTCTCAGGCTAAGAACCCGCGGTTAAACAGTTCACAGTCCCAAGGGAAGAACCTGTTATTATTCTGCTAAATTGACACAATGTTAAACTTACTCCTAATGACATCTCATTATACGTGTAGATTAGTGTATCTTTCAACTCTTGTCTAGAAACATTTTTCAATAGATAGCGATTAACACAGAAAACTGCAATTGGTCACAAGGTGCAAAAAATAAGAGACTTGGAATTGCTCAGCCCTAAGTGTGACATCTATATAACATTCTTTCCTTGTCGAAGAGGCAGGAGAAATATTGTAAGAGGCAGAGGCACTAGGTGACTACAAAATAAACAATATTTTCTGGATACAGTTGGGCATTTACATATATAAACTTATAGAACCGTATTTCTTAACCTTCCTAATGAGTTCTTCATGTTGTAGTGACCCTAACTATAAAATTATTTTTGTTGCTACTTCATTACTATAATTTTGTTCCTATTATGAATCGTAATGTAAATATCTGTTTTTTTCTAATTGTCTTAGGTGACCCCTGTGAAAGGGTTGTTTGACCTCCAAGGGGTCACAATTCACTGGTTGAACTTCACTGCTATAGAGATTGTAAGAGCATGCTGCAGACTTTTAAATCAGTTTTCTTTTAAGGTGTGGTCTTTGGTAAGTCGACTATACTGCAGTGGAAGTCCACACATGCTAGGACATATGGGAAACAAAAATTGGACTCTGTAGGTTTTTGTTGTTACTGTTATTGTTGTTTTTGTTTAAAAAAAAACAGAATACAAAGTGGAGTGAATTTAAAAAAGAGAGCATGAATATGGGAGGAGTTAGTGGACGGAGTAAGTACGACCAAAATGCATGGTACAAAATTCTCAAAGTACTAATTTTTTAATTGCAAAAGTTAAAACAATTAAATATAAAATGTGTTTAAAGATCAACTTTAAATGACTAGCAGGGATTTTTTTTTTTTTGCGAAATTTCAATTACTTGATGGAAGATTTAAGCACTGTTCATTTAGTAAGCATGGAAAATTAGACTTAGACATCAATGTTAAAACTTTAAAAAAAAAGCCACCTTTTCCCTGTTCACTAGGAAAAATGTATCCCACTTAGAGAGTATGAATATATATGAGGTGCTTTGATATTGGAATCCCCTGAAAAATGCAATTAAGTACAAAGTTTAGATGAATCATTCACAAGTCCCCCACCTCCTGGCAGGAGTTTTGAGACACGCTCACCACAGAGAGCAGGTGTGTGTGCTCAAAGACCATTTATCTGGCAACAACAGGATCCTGGTGTGTGGTGGGTCTTAGCTTCCTCGTCAAGCATGGCTGTTTTGCCTCACCTCAGACCTTACTAGTTGTTAGCTCCAGGCAAGCAGTGCATGAGTACAAAGGTTTTGGATTGGCCCCACGGGCTTCTTGCTGCCAGTTTTTCATAGCAGTTCCTGTCCAGACAATTCACAGCTGGGCTGGGTGCATACTGGAGGCCATGCATCCTGACGCAGGACCACAGATCGAGGGCCAGCTATACCACTGTGCTCATTTCTGCAGCAGCAATGATAATTGGAAGCCTCAAGCAAAATCAGAGTCTTTGAATTTTGTCTCTGGGCTCCCAACTCCTTTGTGCTTAACTTTTCTCATTCATGTACATTTCTGCTCATCTTTTAGGTGCCATGACCTCTGAACTATACATGCTAGAAACTACATGCTTTTATGCTCTCTCTGATTTTCACTTTAACTAAAACTTATTCACACCAGTGTGTTAATTTCCTAATGTTTTAACATACTTAAGTATTTACCTCTAACTGATGAAGGACTTTCTCTCCATCAGTGGCAATGAGTTTAAAAAAAAGTGTTAAGTTTAACAAAACAGCAATCAAATGTGTTAGTTATTAATTAGCTATTATTAAGCAGCTAACACTTTGTTAGTATTTGTTATATTCAGGACACTCTTCAAACTCTCTTAACATGCATTAGCACATCTCATCCTTGCTAACAAGCCTAAAAAAACAGGTGCTTATGGTTGTCCTTATTTTGCAAATGACACTGTGTCCACAGTGACAAAACATCGCTCCTAGGGTTCATAAGACCATAAGTAGGTTAGACTATGTGAAAAGCATCAATATCCCAGATTTCAGAGAGATTTCGTGTTGGATATTAGCTGCATAGATTCAATATACGGGGATGACCTGATTCCCTAACAATAAATGATAGCAAGGAAATGTGACAAGATTTCAATTGACCATATTTATTTTCACTAATGGAATAAGGAAATCTCTGTTTCTCTTACCGAACTTCCCTCATTAGCATGTACCAGAATAGTCACTGTGCAGCCATCCATCAAACAACCTCGGAGCAGGAGGTAGGAGCTCGCTCTACTGCTATCAACTGGCTATAGGTGTAATCTCCAACCTTTCTATTTATGTTCCCAGAGCTTTATTTTCCTTGCATGTAAGTCAAGACAGAACATTTTTATTTATAAATGTTTATTTGCCCTTTGCAATAAATTTTCTATATAAGAAACACACACAACCATGTTTGCATCTTTTTACAATGTCAGAATATATTAAATAATAAATTTCCAAGGTATTTAACTTTCCAGATAGTCTTGCTTTTCTTGAAAACCCCAGTCAAGATAAATATAGGCTCTTTTACTCCTATCTTAATAACTAATTCTGTCAGATCATAATTTACATATCACATATTAAGCTTATCTATATCTATCTATGATCTATTTATATCTATCAATCATCTATTTATTTATCATCTATCCATATCTATCATTGTTATCTGTCCATTTATATCTATACCTATCATCTATTTATATTTATCGATCATCTATCATCTATCGATCTGTCATTTATCATGTATGAGTATGTGAGTGTGTGTGTGTGTGTGTGTGTTATAGAATGGCCAGAATGGAGTTTAAGAAGGGAGGGATTTCAGAGGTCTGAATGGCCAAGGCTGCTAAAATGAAGAGAATACAAGGTTCTCAGCACTGATGACAAATAGCTGAGTGGGAAGTCACTGACATATCTAGTGTGGCTGCTGTTGGCTTCAGAGTTTGGCTGCTACAATTGCTGCTGCAGCATGGATTGGAGTAGAGCTGCTGGGTAGAGTCCAACTGCAACGAGAAAGGGTAGAACTGACTGGTTCCAGAAAAAAAAATAAACAAAAGATAAACCACAGGCCCTAATGCATGTGTAAAACAATGGGCAGATGGCAATTCATGCAGGGCATATCAATAGTGAAGATCGGGCTGAGCTGAAGACTATGAAAAATGCAGGAGTTCTCTGCCTGTTGGTTCTTGATGCATACCTAGAGTGATCAGATGACAAGCCGGTGGCTGTCACTGTTACAATGTGAGGTTTCTGCCTCTCTGTGGTCAGGGTGAAGACGTTTGTACTGGTTGGTTTTAGGAAATTTGCTATAAACCTGGGAAGAAGGCATGCCAACTGAACAATTACCTCTATCCGATTGGACTGTTTGCATATGAGTGGGCCATTTTCTTGATTAATGATTGAAGTGGGACATCTCAGGCCAACGTGGATGGTGCTATCCTTGAGCAGGTGGTCCCATATACACGTATATCCCCCAAACAAGAGGTGCTTGACTTTTTCAGCTTTTTGGTCTTGGCTGTTCATTGCTCCACTTCAAGATGCTCCTAGAGAGAACTACTCCAGAGAACTCTTCAAGGTCCCTGCTGCTGCTCCGGGTTCCCGCTGCTGTGACTGCAGTCACCTTTGCTGAGGTCCTGGTTTGCTGTTTAAATGGGTCTGCTGAAATCCTGACTACCAAGAATGGAATTGCTCCAATGAACTTAATCTAAAAAGGTCTACTTCTCCTGTTCCTATTAACCTCTTTTCTCCCCTGTCTACGGTAGGTGGGTTGGAAGGGAGGTATAAACGTGAAAGAACCCCAAATAAAGTAGGTTTTTAAAAGTTCAAAGCTAATAGATAGATAGATAGATAGATAGATAGATAGATAGATAGATAGATAGATGATAGATAGATGATAGATAGACAAACAGACAGATAGATAGATGGATGATAGAATATGTTTTGCAGTTTGTCGCTCAGAAAGCATTAAGTTTTTAAGAATGAGATAAGAACAAGCACAATGTCAGTGTCCACTGTTCCTTTTCAAGTTTTTACACCCACTTCTGATTCTTGACCAGCCTTTCTTTCCACTGCTTATAGTAGTATGACGTTAAGATGCATGGAAGCTGGGCTCCCATGGAAAGGGACAAAGCTGTCCAAGTTAGCAGAGGAGAAATAGCTGACATTGAAAAGGAGAAGTGGGCTTTGAGGCAGACATGAAAGACAAAACCTCAGACACTAAGTGGAAGACACAGAGAATGAACGACAAGGGTAACAACAAATTGGCCTCTGGGAAGACTCATTCCAAGTGTGCAATTCTAACATCAAAGGTCACTGCGCCCTGAACGAGGATCAGAACAAATGAGGTTGACCTGCAACAGGAATCACAAAGCACGGATCTGTGTGGAAACTGCAACCTGGAACACCATGCTTGGGGGATGCCATTGTCTGGGCGAGAACTAGGAGAAGACAGACCTCGGTGATAAGCGAGATTCTGAGCCTCAGTGTTTGAAGTTGGACTGAAGATTAAGGCCTTTCTGAATGCTCTAACAGAGAAGGGGCAATGACTCTTACCTCGGATCATCTTATTTGTGAAATTGTTGACCTCATGGATATTTACAGTCCATGCTCTTCATTTTATTCTGGTTAATCATGGGAGAGAGCAACAGCATTTGATTTGTGAAGGATGCAGATGCTCATTTCATGCTTGCAAGCTTTATGAGGGGGAATGGGTACTGCACTGCTTTCTTATTAAAAAGAGGCCATGACAATGAGAGCCACTAACTATGAGAGTTTCCTTGAATATTCACCAAAGCTAAGACTGAATCAGTGTCTGTAGTGCAACTGCCAAATTCAGTTACAGGCCAGCAGGGGACCTGATGAAAAAGCCAGCTGTCCTAGGTGAAGAGTTCTTACTTTACCTGCAAGGACATGCACAGCCCATCCAAATGTCTGTGTGAACTGTTTGCCAATACTGTTGGAGCATCCAAGACCTGCACAATTTTTTTTCACTTCAAAATCTACTACACTTAATTAAACTTTCAATTACTCATCAAATAGTGACTTTCTTTTTTTCCCTCCCCCTCCCTAATATATCTAGCCCTTTCCTAGCACTGCTCACTATGGTCTGTAGATTCATCTGACAAGACACACGTTCTTTGTTCTCCTGCCTTTATTACTGAATATGATCTGAAATCACCCAACAGAAATTATAACTTTTCTGCTTTTATGGTCAAATTGTAAAACATATAATTTTGTGGGTCAGCTTCTTGACAGAATCTGAACTCCAAGAGCCTTTTGTGAACTGCCTAACATGGTGTCTGTAATTAGACTCACTGCCAAGATCGTGCTCTTCTCAACTTGTTGTTTTTGAACCAGGGTAATAATATATAGCTCAAGCTGGTCTTCATCTGGTGGCAATCCTCCTGCCTCAGCCTCCCAAGTGCTGAGATGCTCCCAAGTTAGATATACCTGACTTCCCTGTTTACAAACATAAATAAATAAATAAATAAATAAATAAAGTTGAGTAGATGGCATTTGCTATTAATATTGAAGGCATTGGTACAGTGTTCATTTAAATTGTATGCATTCAACTGCAAGGTAAATATGTCTCAATGGTGTTTTGTTTTTAAATACAAATAGTATGATATAGGCTGAGAAGGTTATAGTTAGGAAAAATATATCCATATAGGCATTGCAACAATTAATGAAAAAGGAGGTCATGTATTTGAACGATAACAAGAAAGAGTACATGGGAGTGTTTGGAGGGAGGAAAGGGAGTGAACAAATTATGTAATTATATTATAGTTTCAAAAAAATTCTTCATGGAAAAAAATCCTCTGTATCTAGTCTTGCAGTCACAATGACACCCAAAATACTATGTGAGGTAGTTTAATCAATAAAAACCTTAGACAATTGAAAAAAGTCCAATTATAGAGTAATAATGGAAAGCATTGTATTTTTTTCAAGTTATAAGAATAGTTATATTTCTTATAATTTGGCATTCTTTTTATTCTCTCCTCTCAGTCTCTGTCTCTGTCTTTCTTGTGCTTTGTTTTTTGAGATGGAACTTCACATATTCCAGGTTGACCTCAAACTGGCAGTTTACCCAAGAGGAATATGATCTTGAACTCCTGGTCATCCTCCTGTGTCCACTTCCCAAGTTCTGGGATTATAAGTGAGTACCACCACCCCACCAGCATTTAACTAAAGTTAAACAAAAACAAAAATTGGGTAGTCATATTGCTGTCATTTAATCCTAGTCATTCCTGTCATGTGGCATAAATATTTGTTTGCTTTTTTCACTGCCAAGCACCACTGTTGTCACTTCCTGCCATGGTGGATTGAAACCATAAACTAAATCTGTCCCCCTGCCCCCTTCCAGGTTGTTCTGACAGGTACTTTGTGCAAAAATAATTCTAACTAATATGTCTTTACCTTTAAAAAAAATACATTGGCTAGAGATGGATTCTCAAGTTCATAATTACATCCTCATGGTGAATGCATATCTGCATGAATATGAGACATCCTGCTTTATTGCTAATATTTCTTACAGATAAAATACTACCTAATATTAACACAGTAATGACATGGTAGGTGTTTGACCTTAAAGTTTGCAGCCTTTACATTTAAAGTCTCTTTTTAGTGACAGATAGTTAAGCTATATCTTGTTTCCCAATGCAGCCACGTTTTGCTTCAATTGCATTATTTATATTTATATTCAGTGCAAGAATTGACATATTTGGGTTAAATTTGCCACCTTATTCAACTTTATAGTTATTCACTTATTCTATGCTATTTGGATTTGTGCATTGTAATTCTGATTTTTCAAGCAGAACCAAAAAGTGCAAGCAACATGTTTGTGTAGAACCTTTTGCCAATTTATATTTAATACTCTGTGATGGATAGCCACTATAATTCTAAAATGTAAACAAGAGACTATTGGCCAACCACCTTTCATAGTTCAAATCAATTCATTAAAAATGAGTGAAGCCATCTGATTTTGGAATCCTTTTATATTCATAACATGAGACACTACTGGGATCCTAAAAGAGTTCTATCTTTTTATTTATATGGAAATTTTAACACATTTTCAATATTTATCACTGTGTTTTTGTGGGGTTATTCAGTCTAGAAAAATTAAATGGCAATATAATATGTCAAATGCCTTCTTCAAGAGCCAAAACAAGAGCTTTATGAAACCTCTGCAGAATGATCCCAACTGAAAATCAAAATCTATGGTCATAATTTGATAAGCCAAAAGAAAAAAAGAAAATACTCTTCATTGCAAGTGTCTTGTAAACAATCCAGATTAAGGCATTCCATTTTCAAAAGATATTGGAACAAATTGGGAAAATGGTATCTTATTTTACCAACCTAAAAGATGTTATTCCTTTATGGGTTAATTTGAAAACACATGATAGCCCTCCAAATCTGAAATGTGCAGTTGTCCAGTACATTATTATAAAAGAAGACTTAAGTGAAAGCACTGAAAAAGGACTTTTCAAGTAGAAGAATGAAAGAGTGAAAGTACTGAAAATTGGCTGTCAGCAAACCAGAATAGGTGGAACTTTAAATGAGGGCATGGTTAGACTCTCTAGCTTGCAGCTCACCTACTTTAAGATTTAGTTAGAGAGGTCTGAGAGTTATTGCAGAAGAAACAGTTCCTCGCTTAGACCTAGCAGAGGGAAACAGCATTCCCTGGTTAGTCAATGAGCTTGCCAGATTTGGGCTCTTAGCTACGTGGTGGCTAGACAGACAGCTGCTGATATCTTCACATTGCACTAGTGGCCACTTTTCCCAGGGAGATCATTATTATTGCACATGGGTCTGCCCTGGGTGAAACTGTGGTGACCCCAGTAGCCCACACAATGTAGGTTCACCACTACCAAAGAGGCTACCAGTCCAGTTCCTGTATGAATATCTGTGTTTTATGTCCAAAGTGTACCGTGTCTTCAGTCACAGAGTCTGTAATTTGATGGTAAGATCTTATTACAGAGTAAAAAAAAATCTCTGAGTAGACACGTAATTTTAAGGACAAACTTATTCTCAGAGATAAGCTCATTCTTAAATCAGAGATCAAAACAGCAGAATAAAATATTTAAAGTTATTTTTACATTTACTTTAGTGATTGTGTGTCTATGGCTACACTACTGTGTGTATGTAGGGGCCATAGAACAACTTGTGGGATTTGATTCTCTACTTCTACTATGCAAGGTCCAGGCATGGGATTCATGTCACCTCAGGCTTGCTACCAAGCACCTTTATCTACTAGGCCTTTTCACTTGCTTCCCTCAATACAAATCTTAAAGCTGGTTATGATGCCACGCACCTGCATCCCAGCACATGCTAGGCCAGAACAGGGGAATTGCCATGAGTGTAAGACATAATCCTTTCGGGCCGGGCGTGGTGGCGCATGCCTTTAATCCCAGCACTCGGGAGGCAGAGGCAGGCGGATCGCTGTGAGTTCGAGGCCAGCCTGGTCTACAAAGTGAGTCCAGGACAGCCAAGGCTACACAAAGAAACCCTGTCTTGAAAAAACCAAAAACAAACAAACAAACAAACAAACAAACAAAAGACATGATCCTATCGGAAACAAAGAATATTGTTGAAAAGTGGGATTCAAAGCTTCAAATGATTTTTAATTATAGAAACTTGGTCAAATCGAGTCTTCCATCTTAGCTTCATTCCCCCACCCCCCATTTTAAGTGATGAGACACGACAGGGTGGTTTCTATGGCTACAGCTGGCTTTGAAATTGCAGGATGTCGGCACGTATGATATATACAAGGTCAATATGGATAGTCTGCCCTCTCCAAAATCTAATTCTATACTTGCTTTAGTATCTGAGAAGCCAGCAATATAGTTTAAATTCTCTAAGTAATAGTGGGATCATCCTGGATTCATCCCTTACATAAATAAATGTTAAATGTTTTAGGACTTGAATCCTGAGAGAATAAATAAACCACCATCCTCACCGCTGGAAATCTCAGTCGTGATGGGAAACTATTATATAAATGATTGTCAGATGTTTAACGACTGTCTATAGTAGCAGAAAACAAGACCTTTACCTGGTGGTTATAGATGCTCAAGTGATGTGCTATTTAAACTAAAAGGTAAAGATAGACAATATTTTACAAAAGAACTTTTATGGGGAAAATGACATGTGAGGCTGTGTGACTGAATGAAAGATTTAGTAGATTCAGAACATTGTCACTAAAAGAAAAAAAGCTGGTCTTATCTCTTTTTGTTATAAAACAAATAAAAGCAATGTACAGTTTCATGTTCTTCATGCACCCTACTTTTCAGACATTGAACTTTTACCCAATATGCATTGCTTCCAGTGAATAAGATTTTTCCACACTGAATTTTTTATGGTAAGAAAAAATCCTCCCAATCCTTGCTTTGTGCCCACCCTACCATATTTTTTAATGTTGTCCATTGTGTTGCTGTTCCCTCTGTTCTTAAGCAGGGCACTCAGTGCCTTCAACTCTCTTTTGAAGCTAAGGCAATGCCACTCCATGCAGTAGCCACCAGATGGTAATGAAGAGCAGCCTGGATGCACACAGCACCAGTGGGCTGGGCTCAGGCTTCCTGCAGAAAATCAGCCCTGATCACGCTGTTCAACTGATGGCAGGCTAGTGTACACCTATGACACTCAGCTTGTTTAGCTTGTGTGCCTCTGACCTGTGTGGCAGGTTCTGTAGCCCCCCAAAAATGTGAAAGCAGAGAAAGGAGCATAAAATAACCTACAACTATGCTTTTATTTTTCAAAGAGTCACTGTTATCTAAGCATTTGAAATGCCAAAATGTTTGTGTGTAGAACTATGAGTGAAAATACATGCAAACTTCAGGCTAATTTGATGTTTCATTCTAATTATGTCTATTTCTGAAGTGTGGATCACTTCATGTCACTCTTCAAGTAAACGGATAGGAAAGCATATCCTGTGCAGACGCTTAACAGTGCAATTGCAGAAAATACAAAGTTCTGGTTTTGCTTTTTGGACCTATTTAATTGCCGAAGATACTCAGTTACTATTCTCGTCCCAAAGTTTATAAGGTAGGATTTTAAGGTTTGTATTATCTTCATTTTAGTTGGGGGTATATGAATGTGGATGTCCAACAATGATCTTGATTTGGAGTTACAAATGGCCATGAGCTACCTGTACGAGTGCTGAGAACCAACCTCAGGTCCTCTGCAAGAACAGCAAATATTCTTAGGCACTGAGCCATCTATCTAGCCCCTAAGGTGGTACTTCCTTTCTTCCTTTCTTTTTTCCTTCCTTCCTTCCTTCCTTCCTTTCTTTTTTGTAAAGATTTAGACAATTTGTTATACCTAAAATATATGTTTTAAAGTTGTAGTAATTAAGTAATTTTGTTAAAATAATTTGCTTCTATTTGCTAGCAGTTTTTATTTCCCAAGATTTTATAATACGGGTGCAGTATTTAATAAAAATATTAAAGAGACCAAATTAAAATATGGTGACTAATTTAGAATCTAAACTGTAGTGTATGTGTATTTTATATTTATACATGTTCCTATGTCATGGTTGATTTTCTATTTCACAAACTTATGATTTAAAGACAAATAAAGGAATAATCTATTATAAGTTTCAAGCATATTTTGAAATTTATGATCATCTATGGATTAAATAATTGACATTAAAAATCAATAAATTATGTAATTTAGTTAAAACATTGAAAAATTATCAGAATGTAAGAGGTTAAATGAATATTTAACTTGCTATTCCTGTGTTATTTATGCCACCATTCTTCAAAGAAATAGAAGCAATAGGTAAAATAAATAATTATTTTCTATCATCTTCCATTTATCCATCCAAACTTAAAACCACTTATTTATTTTTTATGAATGTATGTATGTCCCCAAATAGGCTATAAGAGGGTGCTGGAACCCTCAAACTGGAGATGTAAAGAGTTGTGAGCCAGCCACCAAAAATGGATTCTGAGAGCAGAACTCTTGTCATCTGCAAAAGCAGTAAAAGCTCTTAACCACTGAACCATCTCCCCATGCATCTGAACTTTAAAGAACCAAGTCATGTCAGGTACAGTGGTGTACACTTTTAATCCCAGAATGTGAGAGACAGAAGTATGTGAGTATCTAAGAATCCAGGGCCAGACTGGTCTATCCATTGTGTTCCATGCCAGCAAAGGCAACATAGTGAGATCCTGTCTTTACAAAAACAGAGAGAACTCATGAGCTGGAAAAGCCAAACGTAAGCTGAATTTGCTGACTGTTTGGGCATCTAAAAAAGAAATAATATTGCAACTCAAGACCACAGCAGAATCCCTTTTTCAGGGCCTTCAGACATTGTCCGCAGATATCTCAAATCCATTGGGTGAGACACTGCTTCATCCTGGAAGGTAATCTTATTTATTCAGTGTCTAATGGTTTTAGTTTTAATCTTATCAGATGAGAGTGGATTCATTCAGAGTGATATGGCTTGTAGAATAATTTTAATTTTACCTATAAAACAACTTTTGAAGAAAAATCTAGAGTATTTGACCAGATATATGTGTACTATGATATTGTCCAACTGGCCCCAAATTAACCAACACAGTACCCATTAAATGGTTTTTAGGTCCCTCCCCCAGTGGAATGATATACATATCTAAAACATGCATAGAGTTAGAGCTACTCTTCAAAGATGAACACGCAAAACCATTTAGTATTTATATCATTGTGAATTATCTTGGCACATATCTACTAGACCCTATAACCTGCTTTGACCTATAGAAAGATGCTCCGTAATTTGAAGATTTAGTTAAGAAGTCTTCAGCTTCAGCATGACTATTGGGATGGACACACAGTATCTAGGGAGTCTCACCAGCGGTAAACCATCTAGCTAACTAAGGAAGTCCAAGCTAACTAAGACAGAAAGGACAGACAAGGGAGGAGATACAACTAGCATCCAACCCTTCCCCAGTTGTTTCAGAAAACACATCTAGGTGCCCATTATATAAATCTATTTTTAAAAAGACACTGTTTAACTGTAGTAGAAGTGTGGACCTCCATAGAGAATTCCTATAGCCACACTACAAATTCTGTGAGAGACCATTGTAAGTCATGTTCTTAAAACAGCAAGTTTTATATTGCTTTGTTGCACATCAAGAATTGTTCAAAACAACAACAACAACAACAGTAACCAACCAGCCAAAACCAAAACAACAACAGAAAACCTCAGCAAGTACTGAACACTCAAATCCTTGCCACTGCATCTGGAAAATGCTAACATTTTTCTTATTTCCTTCAGATATGTTTTTCTTTTTCCTCACTGAAACAAGGCATTGCATAGTCAAAGCAGGCAAAGATCCTCATCTTTATTCATTCTTCTTTACTTTCACAGATATTTACTATCTAAAATTTTATGTTTTTTCTTTTCATGTAAATTTTCTCAAGTGCCTAGATTTATGCCCATGAACTACTCAGTGTTATTTTTCACTTTACTTGTTTTAAACGAATATCTTCTTGAAAGTATTTTTATATCCTCTATTTTGCATACATTATGGCAAATATCTCTTGGTAGATGGACAGGTAGATAGACAGGTAGATAGATGTTATTTTCTTTATTTTAATTGCTACAGAAGTATAGATTTTGCTTTGAGCATGCTCCACAATGGTTTGTATGTTTACAGCTTGGTCTCCAGTGTCATGAGAGTGGCAAAACCTTTAAAAGGCAGAAGCCTACTCCAAAACACAGGTTATTTGAGGCTTTCTCTTTCAAAGAGATTCATGAAATTTTTGTCGGAACCTGGTAAGGGTGGTGAAAAAATAAGACTAAGTCTGGCTGCCCTCAGTTTGTTTTGACTTCCTGTCACAACATGTGACTTGCCCCTTTCCTAAGCTTCAACCAGGATACCATTCACCACCTTGCAATGGAGCAAACAGGGTCCTTATTAGAGCCAAGGCTGTGCTACCCTGATTTTAAGTCTCCAGAGCTCTAAGCTAGATTAAATTGAGACAATTTGTTATATCATAATGCTCTATGTCCACTACCACACAGTTCCTCATTTATTTCCCCACTAAATACTGATTTGCTTATAATCTTCTCCTATTAACAATTAAAAAACACTCTACATGCTTTCTTATGAAATAATTAGGGTACTTTAATGGTCCTTGAAATAGGTATGAAGTTGGCAACAACTTCAATTTTTTTCAGCATCTGTGGATGATGCTTAAAAATTTCCCCACTAGCTACTTCCAGTTGACACATGATAACTGCTTTCTTCAGAAACTTGGACATGTACTTCTACACCACATGGATTTATTAACACAGATAAGGCAATACTCATTCTAACAGTTAGTACTCTGTAAAAACTGTATAGAATATTTACACACAAATAATTACAGATTTTTGGTGTAGTTCTGTGATGGGTTTAATGACAGTGTCCTCCACTGACTCTAGCATTTGAATATTTGGTACCAAGTTGGAGGTGTTTGGGATGTTTAGGAGGAAGTATGTCATTGGGGGGTGGGTTTAAGTGTCTAGAGACATGACATTTCAGTTGTTTCTCCCTCCCTTTGCTTCTTACTAGAGGTTCAAGATGTAAGCTCTTAGCTTCCAGCTCCAGCTGCCATGCCTCTACATCGCCACTATGGATTCTAAGCCCCTAGAATTGCACTGCACATAAACTCAGCCTTCTGTAATTTTTCCCATCATGGTGTTTTATGAAAGTAACCAGCACAACACCATCTATGCTTACTGTGAATCCGTTTAATTACTCAAGTTCCAGCAAAACAATTGTCCTCTGTTAGTAACCATTTACGAAATGGCAGACAGACTAGTTAGTGATTCCGCTGAAGTTCACTGGCCTTTAAAAATATATTCTTCCTATTCCCTGGAAAACATCAGATTTTCAAATGAATCGAAAGTTTGTATTGGAAATAGGATGTTTCCTACTAAAAGACTGAGGGAAGTTAGAGATCATTAAGCACAAAAGTGAGGTGACAGTGCCAAACCCAATTAAAGATAAGTATGCGGTATATTTAGTACTTCAAATTCCCCGAGAATGTTGACTTTGTAAATTCCACGTGCAGATATTGCTCAGGTAGGATGCAGACACTGCCCAACATGTATTTCTTTTTCAAATAATCACACTAAAACAACTAAGCCTGTGACAAGTATATGACCAAAATAATTCTTGTACAAGAGTGTCCACTGATATCATGAAATGCTTGTGGCTTAGTCTGTTAATGTCCCCGGATCAGGGGGTGGTCTTACAGGCTAGCTGAGATGTGGCACAGCCATCATAGAAATGACTAGGAAATGAACTGGTCTGGCAATCCACTGCTGATCAATGGATACTACAGCAACAACACAGTGAGCATTGTATTTATGATACACAATGTGTGGAGAGAGTGTGGGACAACGCTTTCATGGCACGTTTGTGGTATACAGGGATTCATTGGCTGTTTTCCTAAAAGAAAGAGTTTAAATTTCACCAGAATTGGTAAGATACATCTCTGACTAAGGACATCACTGATAATTTGTCCAATCATATTTATTGATGTGCTACAGTACACCCTGTGCTGTAACAAGAGATAAACACAGAGGAAGGACAACACTCAGCATGAGACTTGAAGTTTCAGTCACCAGGAGAACTATGTCAGGTAGAGAATCGTGGGGGTCTAATACATTTCAAAAGGCAGCACTTGCGAATGCAGACTCCTATGGGAGCTCACTGTTCTTCCCTCTACAGACACTGTTTTGCCTTTCTTTGGAAAGAAAAAAATATTAAGCGTTGAAGCAATTCTGCCATCCCCCTTGGGCGCCTTTCTAATTTTTCTATATGCTAGGACCACACTAGTCAGTTATTAGCATTGTGAATAGAACACAAGCTGCGTCTGGTTCCACAGACCCAATATTATGGAAGTTACTTACTTTATATAGAAATAGTCCTATGCATTGTATTAATGTAAAGGACACCCCCCTCAATTAATTAGTGTTTTTTTAAAGGCCTGTTTTAAGTGTTCATTTTTATTCCATAAAACATTAAAAGTATTCTGCTTTGGTGTTCCCCCCTCCCTCCTTCCCTCCCTCTTCCCCCCTCCCTTCAACCTACCTTCTTTCCCTCCAACACTCTCACCCTTTTCCCTCCATCCTTCCATGCCCCCATCCCCCCTCCCTCTCTTTCTTTCCTACCTAACCACCTTCCTCTCCTTCATAAAGCAATCGACTTCTGGAATTCAATCAGTTCCATTCTGAAAGAGAAGTGTTTTAAGAAGTTTCAGGTCTCTATGCCTGTAGCTCCTAGGCAGAGTGACAAGGGGGGAGGTATGAGTGTGTGTTGAATGATGTAAAACAAAGTAAAGAAATTTGTTATCCTTGAAACAGTATCTCAACACAAGCCTTGACAGTATTCTCCAGTAACTTCCCAAAAGTTTGGCAGAAGTCCACCCAGATTAGTAGGAAAAATCAGGCAGCCCATCTTCCTAGCCCCTAAATGCTAGCCCCAAAGGCTGTCGTTCCCACAAGTGTTCTCTCTTCCTCACTCCCTCCCACCGCCACGCCCTGCAATCCCTGTCATCCCGCCCTTTCTCCACCTACGTCCTCCGCAGTGGGCACAGGCAAGTCTTCATACAACCTATGAGAAAGGAGCTTCATTGTTTCCAGCCAAAAACCATGATGAAGGGAGGAGGATCAGCAGAAAGAAGAGATGTCAGCTGCGTCCTGTGGCAGAGGACCCTCTTGGGGTTATGGAATCGCTGACACTGAAGCAGGGACGAAGGACCTTGAGTAGTGTCCCCTGAGTTACAGGTTGGAATAAACTTGCCTAGCTTCGCGTGCTAGGAGCTCCCAAGTTCACCGGCGAGCAGGCTCGGCAAGGTGCAGAGCTGAGCGCTGGGCTCCTGCTGGCACTGGGCGCAAGCGGCGAGGGAGGGGGCGGGCGCGCAGGTCCCGCCTCCCCTGGCCGCGTGCACACACACGCCCACCGCGGCTATGCTGGTGGAGCGCGGGCGAGTGTGAGCGCGAATGTGCGCACGCCGCGGGAGCCACTCTGCCCTCTCCTCGCACCCTGCACAGGGCATCTCGAGAGCCTGGAAACGTGAACAGGCTTAAAGTATGGCATGTTGCGAAGATGGTTTCTGTCCAGAAGGTACCCGCGATTGCGCTGTGCTCCGGGGTCAGCCTCGCCCTCCTGCACGTCCTGTGCCTGGCTGCTTGGTGAGTTCTGGAGGGGGTTCTCAGGGTATAGGGCGTGCGTGGGGAAGGTAGACAAGTGTCCAGATCCACAGCACCCCTCTGGCCACTCATCTTTCCCTGAATGAACCCCATCTTCCTGTCTTTAGTGTTCCATGGGCTGAAGCTAAGCTTTCCCTTGACCTAATAGACTGGGAGAGCACTGGAAAGTCGGGTTGAGGAAGCCCGGTGCTGGGGTACATGCTGCCTCGGGGTACTTGCAATCTAGGGGTGCGTGCTGGCAAGGGGTACTATTTTCCTGACCATTTCGGTTCTTCACATTCCAACCCCCAACCCTCCTTTAGCTTAAGGCCAGCCACTATTTCCCTAGAAGGCAACCCTTTTCCACCTGTTCTCAGATCCATTCTTAAAATAGTCTTTTCCACCCCCGTTATTTTTGCACTTGCAGTTTAAACGAATCCCCAGGACAGAACTCAAAGGACGAGAAATTGTGCCCGGAAAATTTTACCCGTATCCTGGACAGTTTGCTGGATGGTTATGACAACAGGCTGCGTCCTGGATTTGGGGGTACGGATTGTTTCAAAACATGCAAGTGTGCTCTGTCTGTCCGTCTCTGGTCTGCCTGTCTATTTGTGGAAATATCATTAGGTATGCCTCACGTGCAAGGATGAAAACCAGTCATTCTCTTGAGCGCCTCCCCCACCCCCTTCTCTTTTCCCCTCCTTAGAGAGACCTATGACAAGAAGACCGCCTCCACCCGTACTTTCCCATCTCCCCGCCCCCTCAGGAGCTTGGCCTCCCCCACACTAATTACCTCTTGAGACCTGACTGCAGGGTGGGGGAGGCTGGGAAGTAAAAAATGAACTCAGCTGCTGCACTGTGACTGCCTGGCTTCTCTGAGCCTGAGCACTTTCTATCTGTCCACTTTGCCCAGGTAAATTGTTGCTCCAGAGGCAGAGGTGTGTGTGTGTGTGTGTGTGTGTGTGTGTGTGTGTGTGTGTGTGTGTGTGTGTGTGTGTGTCTTTCTCTGCCAAAGGTCCACCCTGTGTTCTGCCCAGGACAGGAATCTGGGGCACAAAGCTGAAGCTGGCTGCTCTGCTGGGAGCCCAGTCCTTTCCAGCTGTCTTCTCACTTTGTTTGAGGAGCTGGTTTTCTGGTTTTCTCTAATGCTTCAGAGGTGATTGGCTTTATTTCCTCCTTTAGTCAATACCAGTAGAGTGTGTAATAGAGAGACACGTGTTCACAGCACTTTTGGTTTCATACCATATTTCCTTTCCATACTCAATGGGCAAGCTGCTGCTAGACACTGGGTGCATCAAAATCAGATAGAATTTGTCTCAGGCAGCCTATCAGTCTGGTTCATCAGGGAGGAGGAGTGACTTGCTAAGAACCTGCTTGGCTTAGCTTGCTCTTCTGAATGCAAAGTCCCTTGCTCTTTCTTCTGTAAATGAGTTAAACAAGAAGGCCTCTGACCTAAAGTAGCCAGTATTCTTGCACTGATAGGAATGGTAGCATTGTCAAACATTATTGTTGTGCTTGTTTACTTAATTTCAACTAGATTGGCATTCCATACATTACTCTTAACTCTCACAGCTGCTCCAAAAAGCTGTTGCTATCCCCACTTGACAGGTTTGGAAAGTTAGTCTGGTTCCATTTGAGTTTACGGACTTGAACCCTGGTGGCATTTTGTAATTACAGGACAACGCTGGTATGTCCCACCCTGAGTGGTGTGACGAGTAAAAGGTGAACTTAAAGCACAGGGAACTGTGCTCTCTGCCTTCAACTGAGGCTGTGGAGGAGGGAGAGAGTGGGAGAACAGAAAAAATAGGATCCTGGAGTGGAGAACACATGGGTATGAGATAGAAGGAGTGTGGACTGAGTGAGAAATAATTATGGGATAGAATTTGATAGAATGGGGTGAGGACAAGACAGATGGGGACACTAAAGACAGGGGAGGGTTTGGATGGGTCACATAACACACTAGTAATAGGCTGGGATCTGGTTTCCTGCATTCCAACCCACTTCTCTAGATTTTATGGCAAAACGTCTATAGAGAGGATCCCTTTGGTTCTCTGTGTCCTGATAGTGATAAAGATGGATGGGAAAGGTGGAAGTCTCTCCACGTTGGTTCCATGTTGCCTATTCAGGTATAGGTTGCCCACACTACATGCAAATCTGAAAAGAGACTTCATTAGAGAAATGAATCATTTGTCAAAGTATGAGCTCTCATAAGTGACTAGGAAATTATCATTTTAGACCAAAAATAGTTTTGTGAAGAAGTCTGTAGATAATGTGATACCACTTGAATCTATATAACATCAATAAAAGAGACTTTATTTTCCCAGAAAAGGTTTTAAACTCACATTTCAAATACAAAAGTAGGGAAAATATAACTCATATGTAGCTTAAATATTCATAAATGAAAGCACAATTTATAACTGGATCTATATGACTTTATTAGTATGTGTTGAAAGTAAAAATATGTTCTCTTGACTGTGAGACAACTTATAAAAATGAAGAAAGGAATCTACTTCACAGTAGCATTTTTACCATGTACTATCTCCCATAACACTGGGTAGACCATAATACCAGTGCTAGATTTGGGTCAACTATAAGGCTGATAGTGTCTTAAGGCCTCCATCAGCCATTTCACTTGACGTCGCTGAGTGAGCTGAATCATTGGCCTGGCCATTGTTTTAAGCCATTTGGGGCAGGGGTGCAGTTATCCTGCTTTGAGTCTTAGCAGGTAACTAATTACCAACGAAGTTACCACAAAAGCACAATGTTAGGGATGTTTTCCACTCCACTCATAGATACTTGTGATGAGATGACTAACTTTTCAGAAATGGGCCATTCTCTGTAAGCACATAGCATTCCAAATGTGACAGAAGGGTGAGAATTATCACCTGCAGGACATGAATTATCTGTTTACATGATCATTTAATTGTGAAATGCTGAATGTAAAAGGAAGCATTACTGTCATCACATAATTCTATATGCCACAACTTTCACCTCTTCCATGACTTGACATTTTATACTTTGTGGAAAGTTTGGCATTTTAAAAATAAGATGAAAACCATTCAGATTTTGACCGCGGTACACTATAAATATGGATTGACTTCCTGCTTCCTTTAATCCCATTTCTGCTCTTTGTGGGACATTTACTTTTTATCTGTTTATACAACTTAGCCGTGTTCCATTTAAAATAAAGCTGAAAGCAAAGATGTGAATTGAAATCGGATGGTTTGTGACTACTCAGTAGGCCAGGCAGAGGTTGAAATAGATTTGGAAACCAAATTATGTATTTTTAACTCAGTAGCACAGCTTGCAGTGGGAGATAAAGGGAACTGGAATGGTTCTCTCTTCTCCATCCCTCCAGGAACTCCTCTCTCTTGTGTGCACATTCGCCAGCAGGGGAAGGAAAGGGGAAAGGCGAGAAGAGTGGGGCAGTAAAGAGCAGCTGGGTGCACTTCTGAAGGGCAGAGTTCTCTCAGCTTCTGATGCGTCAGTACCTATGATGCTGACGTACTTTGCTCCTGCTTAGAAGTGGCACCCACATTGACTTTGTCACAGAGGAACTAGGGGCTCATTCCTTCTATCTCTGGTCCACTTTGGACACAGTTGTGTGGCTTTATAAAACTAAGTAGCTGACCACAGGAAGACAGTCTAGGAATCCTGTCTTCCCCATTTTCTACTTATTTAAGGCACAGGTAATAAGCCTGAAGGCACATAATGTCAAATGATCAATACTTTAAATATAGATGGTTGCTTTAAATCCTCTTCCATAACCTCACTCATATGGAAACAGAAGACCTCCATTAATTTCACAAGGTTGCTCACTAGTGTAGTAGGATTTCATATTACTGGAGCTCTTCAGTATTAAACCTATTTTCATGTACAATACTTGATAAGATTATCTAAGATAAACAGGGATGTCCAGCATAGGCATCATGCCTGTGCTAGCAGAGAGGTTGAGAGAATTCCCATTGAATTGTCCACAACAGCTAAAGCTACTACTTGACAGAGTCAGAACTCACACCACTTCATCAAATCTTCAGTCAAGACAGCTGGTGGATATGTCCATTTCTGAAGCATCCTTGCATAGTACCATTTATCAAGAGTCAGGATGTCCTGAGCATTACTCTTGTTACTTGGTTAAGGACAAATAAGCAGTTATAACATCGGAAGGAGAAAAAAATATAAGAACTTCTTTATCACAGACTATTTAAAATAGAGGAGAGAGCATGGAAACTCATATTCAGTTGGGTGAACTCTGACACAAACCTAACTGTTCTTGTGAAGTTTGTAGATAATCTATGTCTCAATCTGAGGTTCCTGTGTCATGTGCTAGGTTTATTAATTGGATGTCAAACTGTAATTAATAATCATAGATCAAGTGAATACTTCAAAGAGGAACAGAAAGATAAAGCTTCATTCCCAGTGTTATTCATTGATTTATTTGTTATACCAGTGTGCAACTACAGTATTAAATAGAAGGAGTAATGTGCAGTTACTAAGACAGGATTTGGAACCAAAATTGGTCCACATGGACTTTGCCTCTAAGCAATACAAAGAGATGAAAGTAGCAAAGATCAAATAAGTAACTGATAATATGGAAGGATAATTTAGTAGCATCAAGAGAGAAAGTGGGAAAGGAAACTAGTCTACATAGAAATGACAGCCAATACAATCTTTCAAATGGATAGCAAATGGGTGCCAGGAGACAAACGGTAAGAGGAAAAGGATTGCTGGGCAAGGAAATCACCAACAAAACCAAACTAACTCACCAAGCAAAAAACACAATGTGAAAAGATGGACAATAGAGCGGTGTGATTCTGAGAGTGGAGGTTTCTGGTACCCTTCCTGTTTGAAAGTAAGGCCAGGAATATTAGGGTATTAGATTGAGATAGTAAGCAGAGGACAGGTCACAAAAGACATGTGGGGGCTTCTGTAAACGGTTCTGGATGATTCTCTTAGTAAACGTGGGAGCCACTGGAGTTCTTTAGGTAAAGCATTAATTTACCATGACCCAAGCAGCAAAAGGACCTGTCTTCCTGATGAGTAAAGAAAGGTTTAGAAACAGAAGAAACTGCATGACACATGATGAAACTTGTGTTTCAGGGTTTTGCTGCTGCTGCTGCTGTTGTTCCTTTCCATTACAGAGATGGTCACGTGGGATGACGTAGATGTAGGAAGGACGGACATAAATGGACAAAGATAAGATATTTTGGGGATTTTAACTGCACAAAAATGATACATTTAATATGAATGATCAAGGAAAGTAAAAATAGTCCCATGGTTTCTATTCTGAGAATTTGAACAAGTGTGGTGTTTAAAGTTATGGGTACTGTCCAAGTTTCCTCTCAAGCTCACTTGCTAGTAGAAGAGGCAGGAAACTGAGACATAAAACAAGTGAACTATGCAGTACGTCTGGTGTCAGTGGACATAAAGCAAGGGTGGTGGTGGTTTTAACTCCACAGTTAGGAAGGGTTTGTTGATAAAGTGACAGCTGAACACTGGACACAGAGCAATAAGAACATATGGCCCATCTTGGGTGGGGGCTTCTGGTGAGTAGGAACGTTAGTGGCAATCCTGTGAAGTCTGGAAGTCAGGACTGGTGCAGTGCAGATGAAATTGCTGATGAAGGGGCAATAACAAACAAATGAGGTTGTATAAAGTTTTGAAGGGAGATATGCAGACTTTGCATTTATTCCGAGTCAGACCAGAAATGACTAGAGGGATTTTATCAGAGGCAGATGCTGGATTGTTGAGTTTTTAAAAGGCTCACCAGAGATGCTGTGTTAAGCACAGAAACATGTATGGCTTGGAGTTTTTCACAATCAATCAGGTTGGATATGATTAACACTTTGTTCAAACAAGTGGCAGAGTGATCTGTGGATCTAAGACTTGGTTGTCTTCTGCTTCTGCTTTGTTTTTTAAGATGAAGGATGACAGTTATGATGAAGAGTTTGTGAGAAATAAAAGAAATGAGACTGAGTAAAGTTTTGACTTGAATATCTAAAGGAATACAACCATCAGCATGATAGTAGAAACCCTTTAGAGGCATGGATAAATGACTTACATGCACATATCATAAATTCATGCTTCCTAAATACCAAAGGGAGTGTCTTGGAATTGAGTGGAACTGTGTATGTCAACACACATGGTATTTCAGTTCTTAAGACCGCAGAGGCTCCAAGAGATTAAAGATGATAGAGAAAATGAACAAATACTGAGCTCTGAGCTCTGAATGACTCTAATGTTAAGAGGCATGGAACTAGAAGGATTTCTGCCCAGGAAGTCTGAGCAGGAGTAGTCTGTGAAAGGTTAGGAGGAGAATTAGAAGGTTTGTGCAATTTATGAAAAATGATAGCTTCCAATGAACAGATCAATAGAGACAGGAACTTAAATTGACAACTAGATTTAGGATGTGTATAACTTAGGTGACTTTGATAAAAACATTTTTTGGTACAGTGGGGTGTATGTGTGTGTGTGTGTGTGTGTGAGAGAGAGAGAGAGAGAGAGAGAGAGAGAGAGAGAGAGAGAGAGAGAGAGAGAGAGGAGAGGGAGCATGCATTTACTTGGAGTATTTGTACAAATGAATAGAAAAATGGTGGATGTTTTTTTAAAAAATCTTTGGCAAAAGATATACTCACCGATTGTTACTTTGAGGGTTCAGGCTAAAATACAACATAAGATATTAGTGCATTTCATGAAATAGAACTTTGTTTTAAAAATGGGAGAGGAATCATAGCTCTTAAAGTTGGTGAGAACAATGGAATTGTTAGGGGTAAACTAAAGGTACCAACAAAAAATCCAGGGAATCAGAATACAGCAGAGGAAAGAGGGGGCAGGAAGGAAGGTTTGGGGCAGTATGTACTGATTTCTTCCCAGAAATATAAATATGGAAAGGGTATTTTTAAACAACGTGGAAAGAAATATTTGGAATATATGGAAAGCTACTCTTTTAAGATTAGAAATATCAAATTCTTTTTGTATTATTAGTAAAATAGATCCATATTGGAATGGAGAGAAGGGGCATATGGAAGAAAGATCAGTTAACCCAAGTTTTTAAGAAAACAAACACACTAGTGCTATCAGATTTTACATTTGGAATAAGAACATATAACTGGGGGCTAGAGAGATGGCTCAGTGGTTAAGAGCACCACCTGCTCTTTCAGAGGTCCTGAGTTCAATTCCCAGCAACCACATGGTGGGTCACAACCATCTATAATGTAATCTGATACCCTCTTCCGCAGATAAATCACTCATATGCAATAAAAAAGAGCATAAAACTGCATTTGGTATTTCCTGAAACAGATCATGCCACATATAGATAATAGGATATTAATACATTGCTGTGGCTTTAGGTAAAGCTTGAATGGGTCTTCAGATTTTATATAAAAACCTTTTAGCTTGCATTTGTATATCATTAAATATTGTTGCTTTATATTCTAGGTGTTTAAAAATATATTTATTTTAAGATGCCTTAGGTACACATGATGACATTTGTTTAATAATACATTTCTACTATAACCCATATATAGCCTTCTTTTCATACACCCATCCATTTATTTACTAAAGTATAATAACCATGCCAATTAGCCAGCCTTTAAAGAGCAGACCTTAACAGGAAGTTGCAGATTACTATATATTTCTTCAATGCTATCATCATATTTATTCTTTCCCCATCCTGTTATTCTGTGGCTTCATTTCAAATCGTTTCTCTAATGGGTGTTTTAGGTTATCTGTATTTTTAAAGTATACTTAAAACATCTAACTGTCTTTAAGTTGATATACATAAACTTTTGCTATGCTTTAGACTTAATGATGCATTGCTAAAATTCATTCTTCTTGTTGCATAGTGCTATTGATCTTCATTTATTTGTTATGTGATGCTCGCATTGCATAAGAAGTGGCTTATTCATCTGTTCTGTTGGCAGTAGGGTTTTCTTTCTTTCTTTCTTTCTTTGTTTTTTCACTTGTTTCCAAGATTGTATTGCTGTGAATATTCTGGCCCAAATTTCCTGCTGTAAATGTGCAAGAGTTTCTTTTGGGTATATATCAAGGAGTGGATTATTCTGGATCTTAGTGTAAGTGGGAGTTCAACTTGAAGATGTAATGCCAAACTGTTTCTCCATGGTGAGTTTACAAAATTAAACTCCCTTTTACAATGAGCATAAATTCTGAATCCACATACATTTTAGCACTGGGAAAGTAAGTGTGTGTGTGTGTGTGTGTGTGTGTGTGTGTGTGTGTGTGTGTCCATGAAAATGTTTAAAATGGCATCTTATTTCTAGAAAATTTTAATATTTATTATTTCCATCATGCTCCAATATCATTGAACATCTTTTAAAATCTTTATTGGCTTCAGGAATCTTTATTTTATAAGTGTCTTGTTTTTATGTTTTATTCATACTGTGTCAGGCTTTTTACTTCTGTTAGAGAAGACTTTAACTGTTGACAAAGTAGGACAACATTGCTAGAAGGATCCTAAAATGTAGAAGGCAGTAATTTTTAACGTCTTCTAAGGCAAGGAAGCTTCTAGAACTCTGCTTGTTGATGAAATCACCAGGTATCTGTTGTCTTTGTTTAATATCCAGTCAATGTAATAGCTCCATATCTTTTTTAAGGCAAGCACAAATAGCATTCTCTTTATAATTTTCCTGAGAATTTCCTGTTGCTGCCATTGTTTCTGCCTAAGCTCCTGAAGTCTTTTTAGTTTTGGATACCATTGACACTTTGTAAGATGTATGTGTGGGTGATGTGGTCGGCTGAAAGGCAGGAATGTTTCTTTAGGGGCAGAGCTGGGGAAAACTAGGATTGACTAGTCTTCATATCAGTAAAACAGGTTTTTATTTTATGATGCAGCTGCAACCCCATTATTAGGTATGAAGTTAGGAATTGATATCCTTTAACCAGGTCTTTGGCTGTTGAGTAAATTGTGGGAGAGTATCTGATACTTCCTTAATTGCCTTTCCAGCCAGCTAATTACATAGGACCATTTCTCTGAATTTAATATTAGCACTCTTGTCTGACTGACACTTAATGAAGATCAATCTCTTTGCCTAGAGACTCTCAGGGTCAAAAGTATCAGCTCACAGAAAGAGTTCAAAAAGTATTTTTAAAATTTCTCATTACTAACAAAGTAGAATTTTTGAGAAAAAAAATGTCTTTGATGCTCTCCAAATACATCTACAATTATGGGAAGAATATTTCCAAGCTCAAATTGTCTACTTTCTATGCAATTATGCACCTTCAAGGTTGATTTGAACATCCTAAACAGTAGTATTCAAGGAAGTGTCTCTAAGAATTAATCTTAATTGCATAGCTACCATTATACATTGACACCTGACTTATTAGTATTGCATTTCAGGTGGCAGATTAGTTCTATGGGTGAATACTAATATAAATCAGCTTTAACTGGGAACTGTTTTAGCTTAGTGCACACAGCACTTAAGTCTCTAGAAGCATTGAAAAATTATTATTGATGATATTCGAAACACTATAAAACAGTGCCTCATTTTTACAAAGCACTGTTACAGTTTGGGATTTGAAAGGGACTGAGATTTTATGTCAACTATTAATGATGAAAAGGCAAGAAATCAAGAAATTAAACACCAACAAGCCAAATAAACAGAATTCTCAGCAGAGGAATATAAAATGGCCGAGAAACACTTAAAGATATGCTCAACATCATTTGTCATCAGGGAAATGCAAATAAAAACAGCTCTGAGATTCCATCTGATACCTGTCAGAATGGCTAAGATCAAAAACTCAAGTGACAGCACATGCTGGCAAGGATGTGGAACAATTCTCCTCCATTGCTGCTGGGAGTGCAAACTTGTACAACCATTTAGGAAATCAATCTTGTGCTTTCTCAGCAAACTGGCACTAACTCTACCTCATGACACAGCTTTACCACTCCTGGCAATATACTCACCCCCTAACCAGACAGGACTCCTATTGGAGGGAGGGGAACACCAACCCACCCACAGAAACTTTGCCCCAATATTTATCCTGCCTATAAGAAATGCAGGTATAAAGACAGAGCAGAGATTGAAGGAATGTCCAACCAATGCCTGGCTCAACCTGAGGCACACTCCATGGGAGAAAGCCAACTCCTGATACCATTAAGGACACTGCTGTGCTTGCAGACAGGAGCCTAGCATAGCTGTTTTCTTTCTTTTCTTTCTTTCTTCTTCGCTTTTCGAGACAGAGTTTCTCTGTGTAGCCTTGGTTGTCCTCGACTCCCTTTGTAGGTCAGGCTGGCCTCAAACTCATAAGGACCCACCTGCCTCTGCCCCCTGAGTGCTGGGATTAAAGGCTTGTGCCACCACGTCTGGTTGCATAGTTGTTTTCTGAGAGGCTCCACCAGCAGCAGATGGAACAGATGCTGAGACTCCCACATTGGTCTAAGCACAGAGAGCCCTGTGGAAGAGTGAGAGAAAGATAGAAGGACCTAGAGGGGACAGGAGCTCCACAAGGAGACCAACAGTGGCAACTAATCTAGGCCATAGGGGCTTGAGGAGACTGAAGCAACCAACCAGAAAACATGCATGGACTGGATGTAGGCCCCCTATATATATATGTATCAGATGGGCAGCTTGGTCTTCTTGTGGGTCTCCTAGCAAATGGAACAAGGGCTGTCTCTGACAAGGATTCTTTGTCTGCTTTTTTCTCATTTCCCCCTGCAGGGGCTGCCTTGCCAGATCATTGTGCAAGAGGATGTTTAGCTCTAATGTGAATGGTGTGCTGTGGTTGGTGGTGGTGGGGCTCTTGTTTTCTGATGGGTAGGAGAAGAGAGATAGGGGAAGTGGGAGACAGGATGGAGCCAGAGTAGAGGAGAGAGGGGGCTATGATTTGAATGTAAAGTAAATAAATAAATTAATTTAAAATGAAAAAGCAGATTCAAGGAGTCTGAAGCAGGACACAAAGCATCACAAGAGTGACATGTGACTTGTCAGGGAGAGTTATTGGGAGGAGAGGAGGCAGGCTGTGATCAGGATGTAAAGTGAATAAATAAATAAATGGAAAAAAGAGAAAAGAACTAAAAAAAATCTATCATCAACAGCAAAATATAATTTACGGTCTATCATTGAACACAGAGCATGTACATATAGCTGGATTCATAGTCAAGATAGTGTAATATACTTCCATATTTAGTTAAATGACAACTAATTAATTATTTTATGACATAATATAATGCAGTAAAGCTAGAACACATCTTGGCGACCATGAGAAAGAATTAGAATTCTACCTTATGCTCTGTGAACCCAGTTTCCAGATCTATACAATTCTCATGGTAACAAGAACAGCACCTTTGGACGTAAAGATGAACTGTCCTGTGAAATAAAATTACATTATAATTATTTCTTTGCTTATTGTACCTTGGTTCAAAAACTACCTCTGTAAGCTACTGAACACAATACAAGCCATCCAATTTGTCCACTTTCTATCTTCATTCCGTACTCTGGTCCCATACCTTCACAGCCTCTTATATCTTAACAGCCTCTTATGTGGACCCTTTTCTGCTCTTTGCCTCTCTATAACTTATTTTCCATTCAGAAGCCTGTGTGATTTTTTTTTTAGAAATCTATAGTTCAATCACATCTCTTTTACTTCAATCCTTAGACGGTTTGTCAGTATGTATAGGGTACAAACTAAACTTCTTACTGCAGCCTTCATTTATACCAGAGCTAAACTGAATAGGAGAGGGGAAAAATCCAGGGACAGATTATAAGGAAAATGCTATCTTATATGCTCAGGTTTTTTTTTTTGCAGGGCCACCTTAACAAAGTACTACAGACTAGTATCTTAATCAGCAGAGATTAATTTCTTCATAAATCCCAAGGCATCAAAGCATCAACAAGCTTGGTTTGCTGGCCTGGAGAAAGCCTTTCCTTTGTGTCTGTATATAGTGTTTATGTTCTAATCTTTTTTTTTTTTATAAAGCCACCACTCAATCATATTATAGTAGGTACCTTTAAAAAGATGTCATCTTAATGCAATTACATTTTTAGAGCACTATTTCCCAAAATAGTCATTAGAAGGTACTGAGAGTTAGAACTTTAACATGTGAATGGGAGAGGAGCTTAACAGTCTACAGAAATCTTCCTTTTAGTCTCCAGGCTATTCCCTGCCGTTCTGCAAGTCCTATTGCTTGTGGTTTAAACAGTATTCACTGTAGCATGTGTTATAGATGTGTGGCTCAAAAGGTGCCATTTTCTTAATGGGCTCAGGAACGGTAGATTCTCTGTCTTTGGCACTCTGGTTTAATTTCTTTTAGTGGCTTCAGTTTCTTATTAGTGCCCTGCATTGCTTTGTCCCACTGGTCTCTCATCTAGTCCTGGAAAACAGTAAGACCTTTATTGCCTGCTGTTGTCCCAGCTCTTCCAATAGTTAATGTATACCCTCCAGGAGTAGTTTGAACGTCAATGCTTTGAAGAAGCAGTTCTGAGCACAACCCTGAAATTGCTCTCCCAGCCTCTTCTTTTTCTACCTGCCTGCACTCCATCACGAAATAACAGTCCCCTGCCATCTCATTTGTTTCATTGCTATTAATCTCTTACTTTCCTGGCAGCAATGGTGAGTTCTTGAGGCAGGGAACTTCTCTGGAACCTGGGATGGAGCTGGTGCTCATGCAAATATTTATTGAATGGATGTTCTAGAAATTTTTTTTACCAGTCGCCTGCATTTAGAACCTCACTCCATCTCAAAGCACAATATAATCTTATATAGCAAATGCCAGATAATGTCACATACAAAATCTGAGTTTATAATGCTAAACACAGAACAGTATTTTGAAACTGTTGCAAAAGTAGTAGACTTTAGGTAGATAAGAATTTATAAATTTATCTTACTATCATAGGATGATTACAGCCACAGACTAAGCATATGCTCACACAATTTACAATACATTAATAAGGAAAAATACTGTCCTGTCTGCCCCTGCCACACTGACTATCTCGGCACACCTATGGTTTCATGGTTTCATAGGAAACTAGCAGAAATACAGTTTACAAAACAGCATGCGTGGGTATTTGTAAACAACAGTAAAGTGAAGTGGCTTTTTAAAAAAAAATTTTCTAGCAAATTGCAAATTGTCAGGTCCAAACTTGTTCCTACTAAGTCAGCAGATCTTGGGGTTTGTCCAACAATCTGCACTTAACCAACCTGTCCAGGTGACTCTAGTAATATGTGAGCAATGCTACATTAAACGTAAACAACTTGTGCCTTACCAGGAATTTGGCAAAATAGCTCGTTTGTCCGCATATTGTCAACCTTAATTGTTTGTATGAGCCTTTCTCCCCCAGCCCACTTGCAAGGACAGCATCTTTTCTGTTTTCCGATACATTTTCAATTGTTTCTAAGGAAGTGACAGTGGTTTTTAAGCCAATCTGAGTGAAATTTCTATCTTCTATAGAAAGATCAAAAAGTTATAGAGTACTTGCTTTCTGGATTACCTCTTCATGGCTAATTTGGGTTTAATGAGTTTATTATTACCATTTGTTGTTGTTGTTTCTAGTTTCTCATTCAAATCGAAAGTTAATTAACTTCCACTCTTTCCAAAGAGGCACATTGTATATGATGTAAAAATAAAAGCCTGTGCTATACTTTTGTCCTCATTATACTTCCAAAAGCTGTGTGTTTCTTAGGATACCTATTCCACAAATAATGTTTTCATTCTCCCTAGATCTGTCTTTGTGCAGTTGACTTCAGACTCAGAGCCTTAAGTGCCACCAAATTGCTCTCTGCCTTTTTTATTTGTTTTGGCATAAATCCAATTTCCCAACCAGTATCCAAGTGATATTCTATTTTAATAGCAGATGCTATAATATCCGTCTATAGAGTATATAGTCTCTGGCCATGTAGCATTGTAAACCACCGTTTAATGAAACAGTCTTCGTGAGGGCCACAATGTATATATTTTTATTGGTGGAAAAATGCTGAATTATGTATAATAAATATTGTAACAGCTGAATACATTATGAACATATTATGTTCAGGGAAATTGACTTACAGCTAATATATTTAATATTCCTTAGAATTTTTGTATTTGAAGATAGATGACTGGACTATATTCGTACAACCATAAAGGATTATGAGTTAAATCTAAATTTAAAAAAAAAATCCCAGGTTTAAACTCTTTTCTAAACCTAGACAGTAACAGTATTCTTTTATCTGTTTTCTATGTCGGTAGTATTGGGATGATGACCCTACCTCTCCCTCTGGGCTGAACATTCATGTACTTGTTCATGATCAAGGCTTATTTAGATATTAAAGAATCTTAGTAGCCAATGATGGCAATAAATATGGAGTGAGCTTTTGCACAAGGGAGCCACTACCCTCAGCATTTCATTTGATTGCTAAAAAAACAAACAAACAAACAAAAAAACCCTGTGAAACAGGTGTGAGTGCTGAAATCCAGTGATTAAGTGACTTGCTGAAGACAGCACAGCCAACAGGTGGCACAACATGAGTCTTTGTCACTGACCTAAAGACCTTGTCTTGGGTCCCAGTCACCAGTGGATGGTGTGCTTATTGTTAAAGGTGGCATTAATCATTTTGGAAGTTATTTAAGAGTATCCTCAGCTCCCCAAAGACACACTCCTTACAGCTGCTACAGCTTTGCTTTCTTCACTCCTGCACCCTGGTGTTTCCTCCTCTGAAGAGCTCAGTTCTTTCTAGAGGCCAATCAGATGATAGACTTTAAAACAATCACAAAGGCTGAAAGCTTTGATGTGTCTGCCCTGCCTGTTTTAACAGTGCCCACGGGTGATGTATCATTGTAGAAACAGGTTCTGGGTAAGTAATTGGGGTAACTATTTGCCTGTGAAGCAAACAATGTTTTCTTTCTCTTTATTTTACTTTTGGCTTGATTTGGTTGCATTTCTAACTAAACTTTACACCTATTTTTCTAAAGAGAGATTCATTATCTCACTGAAAAGGCAAGATGCATGTAAAAACATGACATATCATATCTGTATTCGCGTTTTAATTATCTAGTCCTTCGAGGCTGTAATGTTGGTAATTATTTTTTCACACCTATTTACTTCATGCTTACTAGGTCCTGTTACAGAAGTGAAAACTGACATATATGTCACCAGCTTTGGACCCGTTTCTGATGTTGAAATGGTAGGTATCTGAGAAACTTTTGAGGTTTGAAGACGAATAAGCCAGAAAAGAAGCAATTAATATTTATTACATTGTCAATCACACAAAGCCATTGCTTGATTAAGCTTAAAATACTACAAAGCAAAGATTTTCAATCTGCATCCTAGAGCTATCATTCTGAGCATCTACTGACTTGTAACCTTTTACAACAAAGATGTCTTTTCTTGTACTGTTTTCACAGCAAGGCCTTCTATGAAAATTACCGAGGAGGGCAAAATGAGAGATTATCGTAGGTTAGGTATGAATTGATTGTGTAAGGAATATTACACTTCTAGCAGTCTCTTAATATTCCTTACTGGCTCTGTTGCTTGTTTCCCACACTCTGCTTTTGCCCTCCCTCTCTTGCCTAAGGAGGTCAAAGAGCCAGAGTTTTTCAAGAAGTCCACATCCCTTCACCTATGCTCTCCTATGCTAAGTAGTCTTAGTAAACAAAATGACAAATCTACTTTACATTTTTCCCTTGATGCGAGGTTTCCAGTGGTTTGAAACTGTGGGCTCTTTGCATAATTTTAATACACTTGTGAAAACAATATTTATCTCTCTTTTTTTAAAAAAAAAAGTTGGATTCACTTAAAGAAATACCTGCAATTTTACGATCAATTATGTAAGGATATTTGTTACATGTTAACTGATTTTTTTCTCTCTGATATAAAGTAATGTGCAGCTATAATTACCTGGTGTTGGTAGTTTTTATTTAATTACAGTAATTATCCCTCAGTGACTAACATACATGATGATTTACTTTTTATGAATGCAGAAGCTGGAGGGATCAAGACGGACATTGCAGAGTACATATGCAGGGACTGTTTGTTCTGCTGATTT
The DNA here is from genome assembly GCF_964271855.1 of Acomys minous. Classification (NCBI taxonomy): domain Eukaryota; kingdom Metazoa; phylum Chordata; class Mammalia; order Rodentia; family Muridae; genus Acomys; species Acomys minous. Next base: position 1,325,646 of record NC_140491.1, read on the forward strand.
CAGATCATCTCTGCTTCTGTTAGTTTCTGCTGGTGTAGCCTTTGGCAGTTGGGAGAGGCTAGTGGCTAGCACCCACTGCGCCTTGTGCATGTGTGTATATGTAGTCACCTCTGACTTGACTATGTCACAAACCAATTTCCCTAGGAATACACAATGGATGTGTTCTTCAGACAGACATGGATTGACAAAAGACTAAAATATGATGGCCCCATTGAAATTTTGAGGTTGAACAATATGATGGTCACCAAAGTTTGGACCCCTGATACTTTCTTCAGGAATGGGAAGAAGTCTGTCTCACATAATATGACAGCTCCAAATAAGCTTTTTAGAATTATGAGAAATGGCACTATTTTATACACAATGAGGTAATAGATTTTAATTTTTCTTTTTTACCCCATATCCCTACTTCTGTCTTCCTTTCTGTCATGCTTTTCCTGTCCTTCTCGCTTTTGTCTCTTTGTTTGGGAATCTGTAATATCAATTTTAAGAGAGGGCTGATTTTACTTACTTGCATTTTCCCCTAATAGACTCACCATAAGTGCGGAATGTCCCATGAGGCTGGTGGATTTTCCCATGGATGGTCATGCCTGCCCTTTGAAATTTGGGAGTTGTAAGTTACAGTAAAAGTATTATTCAACTTTCTGATTATGCTATTCAACCTCATATTTACATATATGTACAATTTTAATTATCAAGTATTTAAATCTTCATCTATGAGAAAAATTGTGCAAGGCTTGAGTTTTGGGAAACTATTCATTTTTAAAATACAATGTGATATCCCAAACCAAGCCTTATTTTCATAGATGGCCATGGAAGAATGAGTCATAACTAATAAGCCTGTGGACAGTTTTGAAACTCAGGGATTCAAGGACAGTTTGTCTGAGTCAGAAGTGTGTAACAGAAAGTACATTGTGAAGGGGGCTTGGGAAAAGGGGAAGGAAGTCTTATACTTTCTTGAAATTACCTTACTTAGTTAAACTTCATAGGCAGCACTGTTAGTGATCGTAGCTGAGCTATCACAAATGTCTGGCTGAGGTGGGGTATGCGAGTCAGCGAGAGGTACCGTTGACTGTACTAGGAGTGCGATTTATTCTAAAATCTGGGGAAGGTCTTGAAAGGTTCTTACAAAGGGATGTGTCCTCGTTTCACATCTTTTCCTGTGGAGAACGGCCTAGAGACAAGCTGGAGTGGAAGCCCGGGAGATCTGGTGTCTGCCGCTGATTTTGTGCAATCAAACATGGCGGTGGGTTAGACACAAAAGGAGCAAATGTGAAGTGGATGTGTTGGGAAGATTAGGCAGAGATGGAGGCAAGAGGAGGACGTGAGTGGGTGGTAGGGACTATGAGGCTCCTTTCCTCAAGCGCCTTTCTCTGGGACGGCAACAAAATGTGATTGCTCTTGTAAGGTCTGCTTCCAACATTCGACTCAATCAGAACCTACCAAAAATAGATGCTGGCTTTTACTATTGCTCCAGACTCCCTGTCTCACTGATTGTGAAACCGGTGCCTGCTGCTCCCATTGCTCATTGCTTGGCTTAATGAGAATCGGCAGTCACCATTCTTTTTATAACCCCAGTAATCACAATTCTCAGTGGGCTAACGTGAGGGGAAAGTCGTGTGCTCCATGACCAGTGCTTTAAATGCAACAAGATAAAAACAGAAAAATACATAGAGAGGGTGGTCTTATTGGGGCTGGAATTAAGATTCCATTTTTTTCTGTAATACTTTGAATTTTACAAAAGATAATTGTAACATGAGAAAGTCTCATCCCATGACCTCTCTGGTTCTCATCTGATGCACTTGTCCAGGGACTAGAGCGAAGTTGCTGCTCTCTCAGGCTTTGTATATGATTAAAGAAGCACACTTCAGAAAGTATTTTTGTTTTTTGGAGTAGGAATTTGAGAGAGAGAGAGAGAGAGAGAGAGAGAGAGAGAGAGAGAGAGAGAGACAGACAGACAGACAGAGACAGAGACAGAGAGACAGAGAGACAGAAAGAGAGAGAGAGAGAGGTATGCCATACCAGCTAACATTTTTTGCTGGGTAAATTAATTTTTAATATTTTTGAAAAGAGAAAATTGCTATTAAATTATGCTTAGAATAAGAGGAATATGAAAGACAATGCACAAAAAAGATTATTCTATCAAAGTAGGGTATCCAAGAGATGATTCATGATGTAAAAAAATAATAGATAAGAATATAGCCTGCAAGAGTTTAAATATATAACACCAGACATAAATTCTGACGTGAAGCTGTGTGATGTGGGATGACAACTCAAGCCTCATAGTTTGTTTTTCAAGGTCGTCTATAAAGAAAAACCTCTCTGGGTATGGATTCCTTTTGTAGGATTAAACAAGTTCACCAGGGACCTCCTGTGTTCCAGTCATTTTAGGGATGCTTGTAGTGGGGGATGACACATAATTCATTTTGGTTCTTTTGAACTTATTTGTGCATGAGCCAAGCTATCTGTTCTGGGTAGAGCGGTAAGCAAGCAGCTGGTCTCCATTTGCACTGAACAAGGAATAACAGAAAATGTTCTCAAATTGCCACTGGGGAGGATTCTTTGAAGATAGAAGGGAAAGTGTCCTAATTGCAGCATTCTAAAGGTACTGGAACTGGCTGTGAAATTTCCTCCCTGCAGAGCTTTGCAGCCTGCACAGTCCAAACCCTGCAGAATCGGTCCCAAATGGCACAGCACTGGCCAGAGGCAGAGTCTGGAAGAGGGGACGCCTCTAGAGCTCCCTTACAAGGAGAACTTGTTTGGGTTCTGTTTGTGTTCCTAGAGGCAGCATCTGGTTCATTTCTAGTTGGCAGAGATGTAGGGGATGGAAGGAGTCAGGGTTGCTCAGGTATGGAAGTGAGACAAGAAGTGAGAGAGGTAGGAGTTTGACTACCGTTTTGGAAGTTTTGGTCTATCTGTTTTTCAAGCGACTGCCTCAGTGGAATGAAATACGACCACCATGTGCATTGATACAAATGTAGCTTCATGTTGTTTTATAGTTGTTTACCCTACTCCATTTTTTTGCCATAAAAACAATAAAGCCTGTTATTTGTTTAATATCTGCAATTTTCTAAATTATAGACACATTTTGAAAAAACCATGAATATTGAGTATTTTTTCCTTTTATTTATTTATTTATTTATTTATTTATTGTTATGGTTGAGCATTTGTCATATTAACGATTAATTTTTATTAATGACAAGGATGTAATCCTGAGTGTAAACACACTCTCTGCTCTTATTCAGATGCGTATCCGAAGAGTGAGATGATCTATACTTGGACCAAAGGCCCTGAAAAGTCAGTGGAGGTGCCAAAGGAGTCTTCTAGCTTAGTTCAATATGACCTAATTGGACAGACTGTATCCAGTGAGACTATCAAATCTATTACAGGTGAGATTGCTTATGCATACTCGTGTGTGTGTGTGTGTGTGTGTGTGTGTGTGTGTGTGTGTGTGTTTATACATGTGTATGTGAAGGCATATGTGTGGGGATGTGGGTGTGTGTTTATAGAGATGAGTCAAAGGGGTCATTACCCAGGGTCCATCCATCACAGTTGTTTTGTGGTCTCTCACTGTCCTTGGGCTTGCAGAGTAAGTTAGGCAGGCAGGTCACTGAGCCTGCTTCCCCAGTCTGGTATTACAAGCTGTGTTACCTCCTCGGGCATTTTTGTGTGTGTGGTTTCAACTTAGGTATTTATGATTTTATGGCAAGAACTTTGCCAACTGATCTCTCTAGCTCCCTCCTGGTGAGATTTTTAATGGCAAAAGTCAATGTGCTACCTGGCATCAGCAATAGAGTTTTATAATATCTCTTTCATTGAAATATTCAATGTTTTCAGGGGGACTTTTTCCTGAAATAGAGCTGATATATTTATAATCTTATTTCAGTTGAAAATAAATTCTGAATTGGTGAGACAGGAGAAATGAATAGAACTTTCTTACTTAGAAACAAAAGCCAATGATTAAATATATGAAAACTATTTTTAATAAAATATGAGCAAAAAGTCTGGCATTGATTTTGTGGTACTTTTCAAAAATCTTTTAATATTGCCCAGTTTTAAGGTGTCATTTCTGCTCTTCGTTCCAAAGTAAAAGCAAAAATCAAAAGCATACTGCAAAGTGCATTTAGAGTATACATTGAAATTGTCATATAAGTGGGTGAGTAGCTATACTGGTGATTTTTAGATTTTGAAATATGAATAGAAAGAATCTTACGATTTAGCTTCTATTACATCTAATGATAAAATCAGCTACCTATAGCTAGTTCCAAATGGTATTTCTCCCATACACATTTTACTATGAAAAATTAATAATAATTATCGTAATGCACTTATATTGCTATATCAAAATATCACAAACTTGGTATTTTATATAAAGAACAGAAGTTTGTTTCTCAAGTCTAGGATCTGGGAAGATGAAAGTTAGGGTGCCAGTGGACACAGTGTTTGAAGAGCTTGCTTCCTCGCATGTGGGATACTTCGTTCTCACAGAGTCCTCGTAAGTGGCGTGTGCAGGGAAGGTGGGCCGAGGTCGGTTGTTTGATACAAGCTCTAACGCTGCCCTTGAGTGCTCTACCCTCGTCTCCTAAGCTCCTATCAAAAACCAGTTCCTAATATCAGCACATGGGAGGGTAGGTTTCTGTATGTAATTCTTCACCCCTCCTTTTTATACAGGGTCTCATTACATAGCCCTCTTGAAGCTTACTGTGCAGCCCAGGGTAGCCTTAAACTGGAGTTTCTTCATCTTCAGTCTCCAGAGTGCTGGAATTCCAGGTACCATTGTACCAGGCACAGTGTGTAATTAAAAAAATACAATATTCCGCAGCTACCATCTTACAGGGTCATTCTCAGATGCTTCCCAGCGTTGAATTCTAATAAACAACCTGTGGAGGTGGTGCTGTTGCCATCTTAATATTTTTTATAATGAGAATATATACATATAATCTGTACACATATGTACATAATGTGTACATATAATATATGTACATATAAACTGACTCACACAATTATTAGATGTCAAGGCCCCAAAATTCACAGGCCTTTCTGTGCTCTGTAAACTTTCTTAAGAGGATACAAGTGATGAGAGAAAAATTGAGTTTTAATCTGAATAAATTAATAAAAAATTAAATAAAAAGATCTTTGATATCATTGAATTAATAAACTAAAACAAAAGAAAGAGCTTGAACAATGATATGATATGAAGAAAGTCTTTTGTTTTATTTTAAGAAATATATTGACAAAACGCTGTGGTGAAGGGGAGGGATGTTTCTAAAAGGGCATGCTCATGCAAGCACAGTGAACGATGCTTTCCAGGTCTCGCTAAGTGAGGATAACTACTAGGCAAACAGCTCACAGTTTCACCCATGCAAAGTAAGTAATCTTAGGGAGCTACTGACCACTGGTGTATATGTTAGCAACTTGTGAAGAGGACAGGCATCAGATGTTTCTATCACAAAAGCACCGTAAGCAAGGTGCTGAGGAAAGGGCTTCTGGAGATGGCGGGTGGCCTCATGGCAGGCAGCAGTCTGTCATTTTTACTGCAGAATACTTATCTCCAAACTAATCAAGTGGCATATATGTTAAATATATATTGTATTTTGGAGATGAATTATACAACAATTGGTTTAAGAATTAGAAGCAAGTGACAAGAAATGAGGAGAATTTAATTCCAAAAGATGAAATTAGTTCATGAGATATACTTTAGCTTACTGTCTCCTCCCTTGAAATTGCTTTGTGTTAATCCAAACACCCTGTTAGAAAATTTCTGTCACTGTGTCTCTCCCCCAAACTCCCATGTATTCTTTTAAGTTTTCATTCTTTTAATATTTGAGATCGTGATATCAACATTTCCTTATCTCTTCCTCACTCCAAAGCTCTTCTATGCTCTCATCCACATGCTCCTTCCGATTAACGGCCTCTGTTTTCATGCTCTTGTGTGCGGAGATGTGTGTGTGTGTGTGTGTGTGTGTGTGTGTGTGTGTGTGTGTGTGTGTACATATATATCCTAATTATAACATTTTCAGTTCATGTAATGTTACATGTGTGTGTGCCCGCGTGCATGCATGTGTGCATGGCTGTGTACTTCAGGGCTGTCTGTTTGGCGTTGGATAACCAGTTGGTACACTTCCACTGGGAAGACCTCCTCTCCCATTCCTTACATTCCTTAATTGCTTACAGTTCTTTATGTAGGGCTTAGGCCTCGTGAGGTTTTCCCCCTTTCAGCTTGTCATGTCCTTTGGTATTGTCTATTTACAGTTCACATTTAGGCAGTCATGATGGTAAAAATATTGGTGCAGCTTCAGTTATTACTAGAACATACAATCTCACGCAAAATATTTCTGCCTTCTCTTTCACAATATTCACAAATTCCAGTGTCCTGTGTCTTTCCAATACATGCCTAATGTATCATCGTTTTGGGGATATTTTCTTTACATTAATTATGAAACAATGCAATGGTCTCCTGGGTACCTTGTGCTGATTTTCCTATCTTTGGTTTTGAAAACACATCTGGGAGTAGAGACTTATAAATCTTTGACTTAGTCTGTGAATGTTCACCTGATCCTAAGTAACATTGTCTATATATTCCTTCTAGTAAAACTGGTTATCATAAAGTTTATTGTTTATTTACTTACTGACTTTTAAAGTTAGATCTCTGTTATATTTATTTGCACTTTTGCTCATGTATGTGCACTTAGAAATACAATTAACCCAGCTTCTCACTATACCTGTGTAAGTATGAAACGTTTGAAAACTACATTCATGTTGATCTAACTTTATATAAAACTATGTATCCCATGTCCTCCCGAAATTAAACTTTTAATTCTATATGTATGTATGTTTGTGTTTTTACATTTTTAACTCGATTTTCTATAAATAACAAGCCTAAATTCTGCTTCTAAGATGGTGAAGACCATAACTGGATAGACTGCTCAGTGGATAATATGCTCACTGTGGAAGCACAGAACCTGAGTTCAGATCTTTAGGGTCTTGATCCACATGAAAAGCCAGCTATGGTGACATGTGCACGCAATCCTAGCACTGTGTGGGGAGAGCCAAAAAATCCTGAAGGTTCATTGGCCAACCTGTCTTAAGGATTGTTTATCTTGAAGTTCACTAACAGGCCTTACCTAAATAAGTAAGTGAGTGAGTGAGTGAGTGAGTGAGTGAGTAAATCAAGTGGGTAGTTAAATAATAAATCACACAATGTTTAGGGTTGAACTTTGGCTTCCATACGAAGGTGAACATACAGTGTGCACACACATGACCATGTACATCTGTGTGTACAGCATGTATACACAAACACCGAAGGTAAAAGCCAATTGCTTTAGCATATAAGACCTTTAAAACACCATCATCTTTTTGAAGTCATAGACCAGTTATTAAATTGAGAAATCTATATGCATAATAATAATGATGTTCATTTTAGTGTCATCCTTTCTTTTGGTCTCCCACCCACACTATGTAACTATGCAGTTCTCACTGAAACTGCATGGAAGCTACCTCCTTTGCTCAGAATGCTGATTGTTAGTCTAACATACGATTAGGTGTCAAGTGATTGAATAGTTGCTTACAGGACCAATAATGTATTTTCTTCATTTTCATTGCAGGTGAATACATCGTTATGACAGTTTACTTCCACCTCAGACGGAAGATGGGCTATTTTATGATTCAGACCTATATCCCCTGCATCATGACAGTGATCCTTTCCCAAGTTTCCTTCTGGATAAATAAGGAGTCTGTTCCAGCTAGAACTGTGTTTGGTAATTTCAGCTCATTTCTTGGGCATTTTTTTCCACATTGCACGTTTAATGGCAACTCATGGGAAGAACCCTTTGATATTTCTAAGAAAATAATATGCACCAGTTTACCAAATGGAACTGAATGAGAAACTATTTAAGCTTTCATTCCTAGCTGGTCAGTATAACATATTGCTGCTTGAGGAGATAGGAGCAGTCTGTCCCTTCTGGTGTCTTGTCAGATTTCCCTTTTTAAGAACCAGTCAGGGGAAGAACAAATGGAAATGTGGATATAATTTCACTTTCAGTGACATTCTTGGGCTGCTAGCATAATGGTGTGTAATTGAATTAAAATTATGTCCAGGTGTTAAAATGAATTGCACAGGCAACTTAAAATAAAACAAATAAAAGTCATGGCTGACTGCACTTGAAAACCTTAGAACAACTTGGTTTTTATTGAAGAGGAGAAAAATGCAAATGGTTTAAGTTCATTAAATGGGAAGGTATCCTATGTGTCGTCTATAAGGTTAGTATAGTGTCTTATGTGTATAATGTACACTTTTTTCTAAACTAGTATTTTTTCTTTTTGTTTTTATTGTGGTTCCTCTATAGTATTCTAAATGATAAGCCACTGGGAATATACAGGTTAACATTTTTATGTTAAATAAGCAATTTATATATCAAGGGTGCCTTTATATCATGATACTTAAAGTTAAATCCATTTGTTGTAATATAGTTATCTATTCTTTATGCTTTATCAACCTTTTCAACACTATTCAATGATGGGAAGAAAAGAAAATGGCCAGACTTTTTCAAGAATGGAGGCATTGGTCTCTCAAGATACGCCGCTTTCTCCTTTTTGCCTTTCAGTTTGTTAGGATTTAACTGTGGGAGCAACATTTATCATAAAATAGCTGCAGAAAGGCTCAGGAGAGATTCATGGCAGCCTTTTGCCTTCCTTTGCTCAACTACAATGCCTAACAAAAACAGCTCAGGAAGCAAAGCTTTATTTTTTTTCTCCTTTATTAATTTATTCTTGTTACATCTCAATGGTTATCCCATCCCTTGTATCCTCCCATTCTTCCCTCCCTCCCATTTTCCCCTTATTCCCCTCCCCTATGACTGTTCCTGAGGGGGATTTCCTCCCCCTGTATATGCTCATAGGGTATCAAGTCTCTTCTTGGTAATCTGCTGTCCTTCCTCTGAGTGCCACCAGGCCTCCCCCTCCAGGGAACATGGTCAAAGGTGAGGCACCAGAGTATGTGAGAAAGTCATATCCCACTCTCCACTCTACTGTGGAGAGTGTTCTGTCCATTGTCTAGATCTGGGTAGGGGTTTAAGGTTTACGGCCTGTATTGTCCTTGGCTAGTGCCTTAGTTTGAGCTGGACCCCTGTGCCCAAATCTGCCTATCAGCTATTAAAAACAAGGAATTCCCGAAATTTGTGGATAAATGGATTGAGCTAGAAATGATCATAATGAGTGAGTTAACCCAGAAGCAGAAAGACTCAAATGGTATATACTCACTTATATCTGCATATTAGCCCAAGGGGCATGTCCCACGAAAGCCTTCACTTACCAGGAAACTGAGACAGAGGGGAGGACATTCTAGTGGGACTCTAGATGAGAGAATCATGGGAGAATGGCAAAGTAGAAGGATCCAGAGGGTCCTAGAAGCAAAGCTTTATTTTGGCCCATGGTTTCAGACAGATTACAAAGTAGACACTAACAGAACTGACCCTGAAATGAGCATCAAACGCCTCTTGTTACAGTCGTGGAGAGGAAGCAAAAAGAATATCCTGTTGCCAGGATGGGAGTAACCCTCAAAGGCCGTCTAATATGGATGTCTATCAGTCCTTTGATGCTTCCTAATGGTTTCACCCCATGGTGCTATGAGCTTGGGACAGAAAATTCCAAAAATGATCCTTTGGGAAGACTTCAGACTCAAACCACAGCACTTCCCATTTTCTGAGATAAGGGTGTCTTAATGTCCTCAACAAACTTGAAATATTCCTACAAAGGCATTTCTTCCACATACTCCAGCATCTCTGTAATATTGAAGGTACTTGAATCATAGTTGAAGCACATATATGGAACAGGGTCAAAGGGAGGGTTTGATCTCAGGCAAGGAGTGAACAGGAATGATTTCTATTCTAGCTACTTTATAAAGTTATAAAAGTTTAATTAAATAACTGCACATTGCAACTATAGAATATATTTTGCTGCTACATATAGATATGAAAAATAGCAAATATATCTAAGGATTAGATACTAATACTGAAAGATTACAGTTTAAAACTCATATATCACTTATTTTCTCTACTCATGAGTTGTGTTAATATACTCCTCTTTCAAAGCTAGTGAAGATTTTTAAAATATTTTGTTTTGAAAATCTCAAACAATATTTTTTGATAATAATCAACGCCCTCCACTATTGCATTTAACGCCTCTTGGGTTTATCCTTTACCTCTTCTCCTCTCTCAAATTATGTCTCTTTTGCTTTTTAAAGTAACAATCCACAGAGCCCAACCTGGAGTGTGGCACACTTAGTGTGATCACACCCTTAAAGAAAACTAACTCTCCCTCACCAAGAAACCATCAACTGTCAGTGAACCTCAGTTAGGGGGTGGGACTTGTGATCCTCTTCCCACAAGAATGTTGACTACCTTGGTCTTTCCCAGGTCCCATGCAAGCAGCCACAGCTGTCCATATCTATCTATCTATCTATCTATCTATCTATCTATCTATCTATCTATCATCTATCTATGATCTATCTATCACCTATCATCTATCTATCACCTATCTATTTATCATCTATCTATCTATCTATCTATCTATCTATCTATGATCTATCTATCTATCTATCTATCTATCTATCTATCTATCTATCTATCTACTATTTAACTCATAAAAGGCATTTAATAGTCATTAATCTACTCAGGAGATAACAGAAGTAGAAGCCACAGATTGTCAAATAAATACTCCTGTGCCAGATGTGGGATTACATTACTCAAATTGTTGGTTAGGTGTTTTTCAGAAACTTCCCCAAGTAATTCAGGGCTATTGATTCTACTCTTCATTGCCAACCAGAACATGGCAGTAAGACCCTATTGCTAAAGACAGAGTCTGCTTTAGCCACAGGACATGGAGAAATCAACTTGGAAGTTGTCTCCCTGCCGGCTAGGTTTCATAGTATTGGAGGTGGCTTTGTAGACTGTTGGTGAAAAAAAATCATCAGCAGTCTTATCCAGCTGTGAACCTTGTGAACTACAACAATGGTGAACCCAGCAAGATATTTCCCTGTGTATAATAGTGGCATGTATGTTGGGCTAACAAACCACTTTCTGATTGCATTTAAGGTCTGATTCATGGGAGAAAATCCCAGGGTTGACCTACTAGTATTATTATATTAAGGGAAGATAGTATTGAACTACCCATAGATTAGTGCAACTCTTAAGCCCTATCAGAGTGATTTAATTGTGTGGTGAACATCATAAAAGTGTCACCATTGATCAGATTGCAGAGAACAAATATAGGTGGAATGTCCATTTACAAGTGGACATTAATATTACCATGCACCCAAAAGCCTCAGGGACCATCACAGAAATAGTCTAAGAACTTAGGATAGTTTGAACAATGCTTAGTACAGGGTACTTAATATATATTCTATACTCTCCCCCTATACATACCTGGCAAAGAGGAGATTCATTTTATTCTCAGTTTCCATGTTTTGAAGAAAATGTACTTTTGTGGTACCCCCATATAGACCGAAGGTCTCAGCACTGTTGGTCTTATTTAGCAGTCATAATGACCTGGAGTCTTTACTCATCATGTTCAGAGGTACCTGACCGGGCAAGAGGGGGTTGCTGAGTCTGAGAACACTATGCTTGTCCTTTAGCTTGTTCCAGCACATCAAGGGCTCAGGAAGACGATTCACTTGGTAAAGTGCTTGCTGCATATGCTTGACGATCTGAATTCAGATCCTCAGCACCCATGAAAAGGCTGTGGACAGTGGCATGTGTCTAACCTCTGCACTATTAAGGGTGGTTGAGCAGACAAGCAGATCCTTGGAGCCACTAGCCTGATGGTTATAGGCAACATGGTGATGTCCAGGCTCAGTGGCAGTCCCTGACACAGAAATTAAGGTGGTGAGGAAGGCACCAGCCATTTTCCTTGGCCTCCATGAGTAAGCACACATGTGGACACTCACATGAACACATGCACAGACATATACCACATGAGGTTCACACACAAATCTTAAACTTTCAGCTTCTTGTGATTCTATTAAGATGTACCAATAAATTCACTTGAATACATATCATACATCAATACATATCAGTCCTTGAAGGGTTTAACATAAAATAGTGGCCTCCCATAGATATCCATGAAGAGGAGGAAGTGGTGTTACAAGTACAGATGTTGGTTCAGACTCCAGTGCACTTACTATATAAAATGTTCAGTAAGTGACTTCTGCCTGTTAGCTCACACATTAAAGCAATCTTAATTACTTTATCTCTTAGAGTTACTACCATGAGGATTAAATGCATTAATGTGGGTGAAACATTTGAAAAAGATCTTAGCATATAATGCAAATAATTTTATTATTGCTCTTGGTGAACTTACTCTTCCATGAATAAGAAACCGTCCAATGGTGTGGGAAGAAATAGCACCCATAACAGATGATCTCAAAAATATTTCTTATACACTTAGGAAATTAAGCAGTGCAGCAAGATGCTAATATTACGAGCTCCATTAGTGAGCCAATTAACACTGTGGGGTCCTGTTACTTACATTCACAATAGTTCAGCAAATACGTATCCTCAGTTTTTATAGATAAGGAAAATAGTGCAAAGATATTAAAACTGTTATCTAGTCATTTAATTGTAAGTGGTACATTAGAGAAAATATGTAACATTGAGAATTCAGTCCTGTTATCTTCACGGCAGACATGAGGCTATAGGATTGAGGAGGGGGCTTGTGAAGAATTCTAGAGATCCTGGCTGAGAATAATTTGCCAGTAGGATTTTTTTTCATTTAGATTTTGAAATTTTCCTGTTTGTGACTGTGCCTAGATCAAAATTAGCTTTGAGCAACTGGGAAAGTCATAGTAATAATTACATCTTCAAAAATATAAGCTGTATCAAATTGCAATTATTAGACTGTCCATCATGGGTCTAGAATAGTATTTTTTCCAAGGCTAGTAAAGACCTATGTGGTTGTGACCATTTACTCTGTATGAGCTTCAGGTGAACGTGAGCCATAAGCTGGTATTGCTGTTTCTCAGCTCTCACTGTCCTTTTACCCACAAAGACACAGCGTGCTGGGTCACAGCAGCACATGGGAAACACAACCCTAAAGCAGCAGCAGATGTGTGGCATTCTCTCCACAGGCCTTCTATCTTGAAATTTTTCTGACTCTAAGGTTTTCTTTTAATTATTCCAATATGGTTAAACATTAAACGCAAGTAGGTGCCAGCTGGCATATTGAAATCATTGCTATTTCATTTTCTAGGAATGGCCAGCCAAAAATTCACTCTTGTGTACAGTCTTAGCCTACCCCTTCATTTCCTCTCTCTGCTCCGGAGCCAGCCAATATGGTGCATATCCAGCGTTCTAAATGCATGGACTGGCATCAATACTTGAACACACAAAAATAATTAATTTTTGAAATGTTTTCAGGATGAGATTCTTATGGAAAGAGTTGGCTTCGGTTTGCTGTTCTATCCGTGTTTATTCTACCAAGTGCTATACCTGAAATTAAACGGAGAAAACACATGCCTACATTTCTACTCTCTTTTTCCATATTTGAACAAAAGACAGAGAGCTTTTTAATATCTAAGGAGATGAAAAGTTTTAAACCAATTTTGAGACAGTTGTTCTTGTCAGCCAGCATTCCTAGTTTTGCCATTAGTTACAACACAGAGAAGTAGAAGGCAGAATATGTATGTTGGTATAAGCGACAAGGTAAGCAAGCTATCAACCTGATTCTGGACAATTGAATGTCATCACTGAATTAACAATTCAGTAGTGGCCTTAGCATTATATTTGCTGAATATCACTCATGAAAATTTTCACATGACTATAGTTGAGATGAAGATACTTTCATTTTTTGGCAGGAAAGCCCATTTGAGCACCTGCAACAAGAACAGTGTTTACAGTCACACGACAACTGTTTTTATTTATATGTTTATTTTTAATGTACATTTATATTATTACACATATATAAAATAAACTGTATACAGCAAGAAGAACCACAAAACAATCAGGAATTATATCAGTGTTACATTCATAGTGTTTTGGCTATTTGTATTTGGCAGCCTTGAAGAAAACATCTTTCCTATCTCGGTGAGTCTAAAGTTCTGAATATAAATCAGTATCTATCATATCTCATCTCTATCTACTTAAAATAACTATGTGGACCATAAAAACATCCTAACCCCTAAACAACTAAGCTTAATTGTAAAACTAAACTGTCTGATCTTCAACCCCATCAGAGACTTGAGAAGGAATAAAATTAATTACCTGAGTGAACCAGAAGTGCAGGTTAGCAGCTTCCAAAGTGAAAAAAATGACAGAGACTCAACTCTTCAAACTCTTGTATTTCAGCTTTATTTTCCTTTTTGGCTGGTACATTATGGTTTCTGGAGGCATTTTTGAGCATTGGCTAGTATTCTCATTTAGAATATACTTCTGCTTTTCTGTGAAAGTTCTTTTATCCTCATTTCTGTGGCATTGAAAGAAATCCATTGCTTCCGCTTTGCCAAACTTGTGGAATACCTTTGAATTGTTTTTTTTTAATGACTCTATTTTTATGTGCATTGCTGTTTTGTCTGCATGTATGTCTGTGTGAGGGTGTCAGATGCCCTGGAACTGGAGTTACAGACAGTTGTGAGTTGCCACGTGGTTGCTGGGAAGTGAACCCAGCCCTCTGGAAAAGCAGCTGTTGATACTGATTGCTGAGCCATCTTTCCAGCTTCTACTTTTGAAGTAGTTTGCTTTGTTTTTCAAGACAGGGTTTCTCTGTGTAGCCTTGGCTGTCCTGGAAAAGATCAGGCTGGCCTCGAACTCACAGGGATCCCGCTGCCTCTGCCTCCCTGAGTGCTGGGATTACAGGTGTGCACCACTGTGCCTGGCTTTACTTTTGAAATCTTAATAGTTCATTACAAATAAATTGTTCTGAAGATGAGGAAATGTAATTTTTCTTGAAAATTTGTAGCTAAAGTTTATTCAGTTTCTTTAGTATGTATTCGTTTACTTCAGAGGCTTCTGCAGAACTGAGCCTTCACTCTGACATTTAAAGTGAGGCCTATGTGCTGGAAGGTCTTTTTCTAGGAATAGCTCAACAAATTCACTACAAGCCAATGTGCCATTAGCATAAATATGCAGTTAATCTGCATATTTAATGGAATATGATTTTTAAAAATCTACTCCCTGGGCTGAGGAGACGGATTAGGGGTTAAGAGTATAGTACTTCCTGCTCTGCTAGAAGGCCCATATAGTCTCCAACATCCATCACCAAGAGGCTTACAGTGGCTCCTCACTCCATCTCCAGGGATCCAATGAGCCATTCTGGCCTTTGGCCACCTGCACACATGGCTGACACATCATATATACATATTCATATACATATACGCACACGTATGTGTACCCATATCCATAAACATATACATATATGATAAAACTCTCCAAAATGTACTTTAGGCTAAGGCAATGTTTAAAATTACCAAACAACTTATGTAATACACATTTATGTCTAGTTTTAGAAACGTTTTTAAAATGTAAATAGATAGAGGCTCCCAATTTTTATCTTCTAAGAACCAATAACTTAGGGAGGGACTGGAATTGGGGAAAAAAAGCTGGGACACAAACCAAACAATGACTTTTTTTTATTGTGCTTTTATGATGAGTCTGGCACTCCATGCCTGGTGATTCCTGAAGCAGTATTCAACATGGTGTCTTGTAAGGGTGATCTACTCAATCAAATTGGAAGCAGGGTGTGCTATTTTTCCCCAAGGGGCCTTCTATCTTGAAATTAATCTACATTTGCTAATTATTCCTATATGGCTAAGCCTTAAACATGCATAGATCTCAGCTGGAATATTGAAATCATTGCTTTTATCATCTAGGAATGTGATCCTAGGCTGCTCTTATATTCCTCTCTAAGCTAACCTATGTGGAGCTGTAGAAAAGATAGTACGGGGTAGAATATAATCCGAGTTTAAGTTGAAGACAACAGTGTTTATTCTTCAAATCAAAATATGGTTATTCCTTTAGTGGAAGAATTTCCTATATTTTTAGTTGAAAATGGATTGTCTTTCAGCTAGGGATTTGCGTGGATTGGCATATACGGTGCAGATGTTTTTATCATTGTCATCATCGACATTATTAATTCCACCACCACCACCATCATCATCACCCACAGATACATGGGTGTATCAGCAGCTTTAGGGCCTACCCTACAAATTATGCAGAATGAGTACAAATGTATATAATAAGTGCACTCAGAATTGCCAGGGTAGCCTAGGTAATGCTGATTAGGTAAACATGCATAAGTGGAAATAAGGACAACCATGCAAACATTAGCATCCTTAAGGAATGCATTGTTCTGTGTTCTGGTGACAAGCAGCATTTTTCTACTAAGAATGGAAGCCAACCTTTTCTCTAGGTTAAGAAGGCACTTTTTCTGGAAGTGCTATTTCAGAAAACAATTGATGGAAGAAGAGCTCTATTTTTGCTGCAAGTATTCTTCTTCAAGTTTTACACTGATGTGTGGTGAGCACCTACGTTTTGAAGGCCAATTTTTTAGAAGTACATTTAGCCAGAATATATTCATAGCTTAATAATTGAAGATCTGGAACACTCAATGAATGTATTAATTTTACTGAATATAGTCATTTAACAGTAAGAACTTATATGTAGCTTATGATTTTTGCCGGCAGTAATTATCAGTGGTAACCAATGGGCCTTGGTTACCTAGTGTGTCCCCACGCTTCTCCTTAGAAGGCCAGTGTGCCCAGCTTCCCATTTCTGTCTGAGAGTCCATGTTTCAATCAATGATCCTTTTTAGGAGGTGTGTATGCTGATTCCATGGGTGTATTGTTTCAGATTCCAGTACAGAATCAATATGTTCTATATGCTTTACATATTTTTTATTTCTATAGCACACATAGAATGTATAAAGAATTCACAATGAGTGTTGAGCTTATGATTATAAGATCCAGGAATTGAACACATCTATTCCAAAACCAGTGCTGATTTTGCTGAAGCAGAAAGATTCAAATCCTCTATCAGAAGTGGTGGGTTTCAGCTAGTAATCCTGTCAACCTCAGCCCACCTTTTCCTCTTGAGTTAGCATGTTTTTCCTAAAAATAGTAGTAAAATGTTTTATCTCTTTGCTCTTTTGCATTAAAGGGATAACCACAGTCCTCACGATGACCACCCTAAGCATCAGTGCTCGGCATTCTTTGCCTAAAGTGTCCTATGCGACTGCCATGGATTGGTTCATAGCTGTCTGCTTTGCTTTTGTATTTTCGGCTCTTATTGAGTTTGCTGCTGTCAACTATTTCACCAACATTCAAATGCAAAAAGCCAAAAAGAAGACATCAAAGCCTCCGCCAGAAAACCCAGCTGCTCCTGTGCTGAAAGAAAAACATGTAGAAGCAGCTCTGCAGGTATTTGACTTTATCTCCTTCCTCCTATGGGTGTAGCTGCTTGGTCAAATTTTTGATTATAGGTAGAAACCAGAGAGCATGAAAATATCAATGACAAATTTAAAGAATGATGGAAGTCTAGGGAAATATATAGTAAAAATATGTACATTGATATTTTATTTTGATATTTGCCCAAGTCCAATTCTCTTTCCTCACTTTTCCAAATTTGTGTCATTTCATTTTATTCCCCACCTCCCAAAAACCCATCAAGTACTATTTGGGCTGCTTATGTATTCTTTGATGTGTGGCTTTCATGGGCACTTCGTCTACTTACCAGGGAATACGTTTTGAAAAGAAAACTAACTCTCCCTATCCCAGAAACAGTCATTTCCAAAACCCATCTCCACACTGGATTTTGTCCAATTTGAGCTTGTACAGGCCGGATCGTGTGTGTTGCCATAACCATCGTGTTTTCATATGTGCAGTCTGTATGCCTGCATCTAGAACATGGTGTTCCTGGTAGTCCTCCACCACATCGGGCTCTTATATGCTTTCAATACCCTTAGCCAGGATGATTCCTGTGTCTTGGAAACAAGGGGTGTTGATATAAATGTTCCATTTAGGCCTGAGCATTCCACTGTCTCTTATTCTCTGCACCTTGGGTGGTTATGTGTCTTAGTATTAATTACCATCTACTGGGAAAAAAAGCATTTTCTCTGATGACAGTTAAGAGATGCACTGTGCTTTAGCAAGTCACAAGGAATCAGCTTCACATTGTGGCCATTTAGCAGAATATATGGGTCATAATCTATCTAGTTCCAGGTTCTTGGCCACAATAATGGTACCTGGTATGGGTTTCATCTGTGGAATAAACATTAAATCTAATCAGACAGTGGTTAGTTACTCCCATTATATTAATGCCACTATTGAGGGAATGGGCCATGCCAGTTATTCCTGTAACTGAGCTCACAGCTGGGAAATTTGATGAGTATTTTTCTTCTTGGCTACCATTGATAGCACCTTCCAGAAGGATGAATTCTAACTCGTAGGAATGAGATGTTCAATCCGGTACAAATTTGATTTCTCTATGTCCTATGACTCAAGTCTATACTATTCCTAGCAATAGGGTCTTACTGTCAAGTTGAAAAGCATACCCAAGAATGCTAATGATACCCTATTATGTTGGGGGTCTATGGGTCATCACTGGCCAGGAACCTGAAGAGATACCCCATTACTAAAAATAGACCTTTGTAAATGTGTTGACCTGTGCTGTCTTGTAGTGGCTGTGTCAACTCATTATAAAGTAACTCTATTTAAATTATTTTTACATGTACGTATGTATGTATGTATGTATGTATGTATGTTAGAAGGCTTTTATGGTGGTCGGCTTTCATATGACCTTTTCAGAAAGTCTTTATTGTTAACTATTTTTCACATATTCTTATCCTTACCTTGCCCTTCAAGTCCCTACCCTAAACTGGAACCCTTGTTCTTAATATTTCTCATTCCTGATATTTCACAACAGCACATATTTATATAGAAGCTAAATAGGCTATACATAAACTTGGCATATGACATAAGGCGAGTTTTTGTTTGTTTGAAAGTTTCTTTTAGTACAAATGGTGTTTTTTCACAGAAATGGGTAAAATGGAACATATCCTGTTAGGAGGAACCTGTGCATGATGGTGAGAGAACTGCAAAGGCTACTCTTTGTAGAGTTCATTGACCAAAGAAGAAATTGATGTGGGTTTTTTTTTTTTTTTTGTGTGTGTGTGTGTGTGTGTGTGTGTGTGTGTGTGTGTGTGTGTTTTAAATTGTGGCCCTTCATTTCCTATGGGACTGCTCATATGTATTAAGGAAGAAAATAATCTTTTTTATTAATTTATTCTTTTTTATGCTCACTGTCATTTTCTTCTTTCTTCTTTCGTTTTTTTTTTATTAATTTATTCTTGTTACATCTCAATAGTTATCCCATCCCTTGTATCCTCCCATTCTTTCCTCCCTCCCATTTTCCCCTGATTCCCCTCCTCTATGACTGTTCCTTAGGGAGATTACCTCCCCCTGTATATGCTCATAGGGTATCAAGTCTCTTCTTGGTAACCTGCTGTCCTTCCTCTGAGTGCCACCAGGTCTCCCTCTCCAGGGGACATGGTCAAAGGTGAGGCACCAGAGTACGTGAGAAAGTCATATCCCACTCTCCACTCAACTGTGGAGACTGTTCTGACCATTGGCTAGATCTGGGTAGGGGTTTAAAGTTTACCGCCTGTATTGTCCTTGACTGGTGCCTTAGTTTGAGCGGGACCCCTGTGCCCAAATCTGCCTATCATAATGTTCTACTTGTAGGCTTCTAGGCCCCTCTGGATCCTTCTACTTTGCCATTCTCCCATGCTTCTCTCATCTAGAGTCCCAATAGGATGTCCTCCCCTCTGTCCCAGTTTCCTGGTAAGTGAAGACTTTCATGGGACATGCCCCTTGGGCTAATATGCAGATATAAGTGAGTATATACCATTTGAGTCTTTCTGCTTCTGAGTTAACTCACTCATTATGATCATTTCTAGCTCAATCCATTTATCCACAAATTTCGGGAATTCCTTGTTTTTAATAGCTGAGTAGTATTCCATAGTGTATATGTACCACAGTTTCTTTATCCATTCTTCTACTGAGGGACACTTAGGCTGTATCCATGATCTGGCTATTATGAATAAGGCTGCTATGAACATGGTTGAGCAAATTTTCTTGTTATGTGCTGGTGCATCTTTTGGGTATGTTCCAAGGAGTGGAATAGCTGGGTCTTGAGGAAGCCCTATTCCCATTTTTCTGAGATAGCACCAGATAGATTTCCAAAGTGGTTGTACTAGTTTGCATTCCCACCAGCAATGAAGGAGTGTTCCTCTCTCTCTCCACATCCTCGCCAGCATGTGGTGTCGCTTGAATTTTTGATCTTAGCCATTCTGATGGAATCTCAGAGTCGTTTTGATTTGCATTTCCCTGATGACTAAGGAGGTTGAGCATTTCTTTAAGTGTTTCTCAGCCATTTGATATACCTCTGTTGAGAATTCTCTGTTTAGTTCCAAGCCCCATTTCTCAATTGGGTTATTTGGTTTGGTGGTGTTTAATTTCTTGAGTTCTTTATATATTTTGGATATTAGACCTTTGTCAGATGTAGGGTTGGTGAAGATCTTTTCCCAGTCTGTAGGCTGTCGCTTTGTTCTCTTGACAGTGTCTCCTGCCTTACAGAAGCTTAATCTTAGTGGCAAAAAGATCCATAATTATAGCTGAAGTACATCCAAATGAATAATTCATTCTTCAAAGGACATAAGAAAATGTAGACGACATAATATAACTAACTATGGAGTTTTTCCTCTGACTTCTCAAGATTCATTTTTAATTTGGCAGTTTCACATGGATTCTTAATGTCTAGCAGCAGCAAGACATAGTGAACATGCGTAGGCAACCAGGCAGAACTTCCCTTCCCTCCTTTTCCCTTCCTCTCCACTCTTCTGCTACGTCCCTATGATTCTCTCTCATTTTGTCCTGTTCATCTTTTTGTATAAATAGACAGATCCCTGTGGTCACCTCCTCCTACCTAGACAACTGTAATTTCCATGCCTAACTCTAGAAAGCTGCTTGGTCTGCACTTACCCAAACCAAAATGCAATAGGAATTATCAACTGTTGTTCCTCTACAAAGTGACGTCTCATCCTCTAACTTATTCACTTATTCACTTATTAATTCAATGAATATATATTTAAGGCCAACCACGGGCCAGACTTTGAACACATACTAATAATCAACAGTGTACATTTTATAAGCCAGCCAATATCCTACACTATGGAAATTCTATTTATTTCTATGTGGCAAGAAATTGATGGTAGATGGTTTCTCTTAATACAATTAATGAAACATTTAGAGTATTAAATGGGGATGCTATGAAAGGTCAGGAAGGTCTTGGAGATTGGGACTCTACCCTCACAGGGTTAATTCATCCCATGCCTCCAGTCCGTGGTTCTGCTCCCACAGTCTTCAGTTGGTTCCCTCTAAGGATGTCACAAGAATAGCTAAGGAAATGAATCCTTTACAGCAAGTGGGTTTAATACTGTCAAATTTTTTTCTAAATGAATTCATCAAGATTTTCAAAATGCTTAGAATGCATTTTGCCTACTGCTTTTGGTTTTAAAAAGTAGTGTTCAAGCTGTACCGCTTTTTCCCACGTCCCACAGGTAAACTTTCAGCTTCTGTCTTTTGTTGTTGTTGCATTATGTTTTGCTTTGCCATATTAAAATGATATAATCTATTTCTTGTTTCTTTTAAGTAACTAAATCTTGGGTTTAGTTTATTATGTTTTTCCTTCTCTCTTTTTCTTCTTCTCTTTTTAAAATTTCAAGGCAAGGTTTCTCAGTATAGCCATGGGTGTCCTGAAATTTGCTCTGCACACCAGCATGGTGTGCTGAACTGAGAGGTCAGTCTGCCTCTGCCTCCTGAGTGCTGGTACTAAAGGCATGCACCACTACTTCCCAATATACTGTTTATTGGTTTCTGATGATTGATTCATGAGTTAATTTAGTTGTCTTTCAGCAGAATAAATTTGTTATTTTCAAGATATGTGAGTATACATATTAATTTATTTTCATGCTTTTTTATTTATGAACATTGTTTTACTGAATTCAGATCTCTTCTGTATAGAATTCTGTGATTTATAATTTTGAAATTAATATTATCAGAATTATTTGCTGTGTGTTCTGGAATATTTTTCCTTTTGAAATAAGAATATATAGAGAGAATATTAAAATTTCTAGGTTTTATTTTTATTTAACTCTGCTAATTTTTTATTACATGCCTTCAGAAATATTGATTTGAGTAATATTTTTATTATTCCATGGTTTATGATAGTTATTTTAGCAACACATTTTACTAAAATCACCATTACTTCACTTTTTAAAAGACTGTCATAGTCTTCACAATATTTGAAATATACAAAACTTATTTTATAAATCTTTACAGACTACACTAATTTTTCTTCTTATTTGACTATTTTTTACACATGGTGAAGTCACTGACTTCCAGCATTTTACAGTTTGAAAATGTTTTTTATCTGAATCAGTCCATAAATTGACCCTTTTTCCTTTCACATGAATGCCTTTCCCTTGAAATGATTTTGAATTCCAACCTCCCTCTCTTTTTCCTTTCTCTGTTCTTCCCTCCTTTCTTCTTTCTGTGCTGTGATCTGAGCTTCCAGCCTGGGCCGTGTGCATTTTAGGGAAATGTGACTACTGAGCTATACCCCCAGACATCATTTGACATTTCTAACAGTACTGATTTTTCTCAGTATTAACTTTGCTAATGTTTTCTGAAATGAAAGTTTCCCCTTTTCTTACGCACTCTGCAAGGTATATGTCGTGTTTTTATATCACTAGTAGTTGTCTTTAAGGCTTAAAGCAGTTTGTTTCCAAAACAGTTTGTTTCAACTTGTAATTTTCTAGCAATGTTGAAATTGTAAAATACAATAAATGTCCAATGTAAACATTAACTCATGCTAATTCCAAAATAGCTTTATTCTAAGCTTCTAGGTTGTGAAATGTATTTGATGAAATCCAGGTGTAGTGCCACACACCTATAATTCATGCAACTTGAAAGACTGAGGGAAAATCACAAACATGGGCTATGTAGTAATATACTATCACAAAAATCCATTTATAATGAATTGATTCTGTTCTCTTTTCTGTATTTGCAAGTGATATAATGATAAAATATAAATACATTAAAGTGGCAAGTACTCTGAATAACATTTTCATGTCAAACTTCCAAAGATGAGGAGATAACTGACTATCTTCCATTTGCTCTCCAAAACGTATCTCTTAGCTACAGCAGTCTTCATCAAGTAAAGCTTGGCTGAGCTCATCTGCTTGGTTGTGTTGCTGTGACTCAGAAACTTCTCTGCAGCACAGTGCATGTACTGTGTGCTTACAACATAAGTAGACTGCAAGAAGAAGTATATTTGCAAAATGATTAAAAGTCAAGCCATTTCAGACTCTAGGATGATTTTAAAACAAAACTAACATTCATCGTGTGCTTTATGTCCTGTATAACGACAGCCTGTGCAGCAACTCAGATCTGTATGTCAGTCTGCTTCATTTACCCATGTGTTAAAGACAGTGACAAATGACTTAGTGCAAGTTCGAGTTCAGCTTCTTGTTTAACCTCGGTGACAAGTACAACTTCATAGGTCGAGAAAACACTAAGTGGGAAATACCTCGGAAGACAGATACATAGGGATAAGAAAGTACAGAAATAGAAAGAATGTGCTAAAAACAAAAATTTGTAAATTATTCCTGAAATGAAATATTCTAAGAATCCATGGTTTGGAGTGTCGGTAGAGGTTGTAATCAGACAGCCAAAACTTGTTTATTCAAGTAAAATATACCATCAGCTACTTTTTTGAGTGATACTGACTTTGCCCAAAATGTATTTGAGCACCGCATTTTTAAAGACCTTTGAGCTTAATGACATTTAGTTCAAAGTTCTTTTGGGAGTTCACTAGCGTTGATTTATTTGACCTACGGACTTTTAGTGGCCAGACAGAGGCTTACAGTGACTATTTTTGTTTTCTGAGAATTGAAAAGATTATAGCTTAATGGAGTATTCATAAAAAGGATGAAAAGCCAATTTCTGGAATAGTTATCAAAGGCTCAAGCATATCTTTGGATATTTTAAGGGGCACACAACATCGTGCTATTTCTGCCCATCATTACCTTAATTTTGCCCTTGACTCTATCCTAACATGTGAGTTGGACACAGTCCTCATGATTTTGTTCTCCTTTATCCTTACTGCTTCTTCTTAACATGTCTCTTTCTTATGGATACAGACAATTTGGATGAATAGGATGATTTGAAAGTTAAGTAACGAAAAAATTTAAACCAAGAAAGCTTTCTTAACAATTACACACACACACACACACACACACACACACACACACACACACACACACACACAAAGACACAAAGTCAGGAATTGGAGACATGGCCTAGAGGTTAAAAGCATGGACTGTTCTCACAGAGCATCTCAGGTCAGTTCCCAGAACCTACACCAGGCAGTTCACAATTTCATGTTTCTCTGCATCCAGAAGATCTGTCTCCTCATCTGGCCCCTAAATCTGACATGCTAAATCTTATGAAAAATAGCCAGTGATGCAACAACAGTGTCTAATATTAACTGAGCTTGTAAGTCAGGTCTTATATGATGTACTTTATATATGCTACATATTTCCAAGCTCACAAGAGTTATTTTACAAGAAGAAGAAACAGGTTTTCTACAACTAAGTTCTATGGTTATGATAGTGCAGATCCAATAAAATCCAATATGATAAATGCAATATTAAAATTGCTTGAAATATGCTTTATTAAAGGCCATGCTTTATAATGTCTCTGTGTAGCACATATTAAATAAAACATAGATATTAGAATGTTGGTGTGTACATATGCAGATATAGGTATATAAACATTTTTATACAAGAACATACATACATAATATATGTACATACAGGAAGAGACATAGACATTGATAGGCCAATGTTAGTCTTTTGTTCATAATTTTAAACTGTGTCTCATTCTTTGTCACCTTTACAATCTTTGTAATGTATTTTGGCAATTTTTAACTCCTAATACCATCTCTCATCACCTTCCAATTCACACAGAACCTGTTATTTTCAACAAATTCCTCTCAATTTCATGACCCGATTTTGTGTACTCTCCAAGAGCACTACATGCTCTAAAACTTGGAGCCATCTCTTTATTTCTGTCCTTGTGACCACTCATAATAATTGTACATATTTATGTACCACACCATGACATTCTAGTTCATGTTTATACTGTGCAATGATCAAATCTGAGGCACGTCTGTCAGCAATTGGGGGTAGCTAATGGACAGCAGTAAAGCACTGAAAATGACTCTTAGAAACGAAGCCAGAGAAGTAACATCTATGCAGCTACTCAGGACAAGGAGCAGATTAGCCAAATAACGTTTGATCATTGCAGTCACTTCACTTTCACAGGTATTAGAGTCTGTGATGTGCTAAATGCAGTGATTTCCTGGTGGTTGGTAATATCCAAGCTTCATTCTGTTCCTAAAGTTTGCAGAAATGGGTCAGTTTCAAATCTTCACTTCAATCATCCTTAAAGAAATGTTGTTCTTTAAATAGCTTAGACTAAAAAGTACAAGTATCTTTCCTTTTGTTCTTACCCCTTTCATACTTCAATTCTTTTACTACCTTGGCAACTTGACAAAAGGACATAGATTAGTACTGTCATTTCATTTGATATTTAAGCATGTTTGTGACAAGAGTTTAATGACATTCTTTAAAACGTTACATCTTATTTAGCTTCCCAAACATTCAGCTTCCTAAGTACTAAATGTTCTGTAATTATTAATATTATTTAGGTCATGAGTGATTGTTTAATTGTACATGCATTTAACTCAGAAATTTATATAAAGAAAATCAGAATTCTATTTCATGTTGTACATTGCATTTTTGGTGCTAATTTTGTTATCTTCTTTCATGTGCAGTTGTGTTCTTCATGTATGAGTGCACATCTCAGCTTATGAGTTACAAGCAAGTATCAGCCACCTATCACAGTTAGTCGCTGAAGATCCAAATACAAAATTCCGCAGTGTTAGTCTATTGAGAGGCAGGTTGTTCATCTTGAGAATGACCTACAATTAACAAGTCAAGCACACTGAGAGTAGTGTAAACAATTACTCTAGAACTGCAGAAATCCCAGAGAAATACTGCAGAATTACTATAATTGATTATATACTGGGAATCTGTTATAATCATGTATATATTTATAGAAAATATTCAGCATCACTATGTTGGAAATATTGTGATTTTTTTCTTCAATAGGTAAGATACTGAGGAGACTTGATATTGAACAAGTAATTAGAAAAAAATTACAGTCTACTGTGGAAAGGTAGAAAAGGCAAATAAAGAATTATATCAGAGAAAATTAAGCTAAGACATCAACTTAGTCTTTGAAATGAAAAAACCGTATGAGTTAAGGGATAGCATTCAGATACTAAAGGGAAGAAAGTAGTCAGTCTTTGTAGCTTATTGAAGCAATATCAGTATAATTTGGTAGTTGTTCTTAAGAATGTCACATGGAGAGACAAATAAATAACCAGAATTAGCATCCTAACAGAAGATAGGCTATTTTCTTTTTCAAAGATGAATACACCATAAATTTAACAGTGCAGGAGGAAGCTGAATATATTAGCTAGATTTTAAGAAAGAAGTAAGGGAATATGCCATCATAATGTATGACAGAGGGCAGAGTATATGCATGAAGTGGGTATAAATATAGATCATTTAGATTAATAGCAAATTTGTTCATTTTGTCATATACTCTGTTTTTACAGATAACATAATAAAATAGAAATAGTGGAGTGTATTAATGATACAAGTTGAGAAAGCAGTTTAGCCTCGTGATAATGATAGTTATCCAATGCCATTTAAAAATGACATACATATATACACATAGATGAGTATTTTGTGTATATTTTTGTATATGTACCACATGCGTGCCTGGTACATGAGCAGGTCCAAGTATTAAGTCTCCTTAAACTGGAGCTACAGATAGTTGTGAGCCATCTTGTGGGTGCTGGGACTGAACCTGGGTCCTCTGCAAGAACAGCAAACAGTCTTAATCACCAATGTCTCCAGCCCCCAAGGCCATTTCTTGAGTTGCTTACCGCATGGAACATGTTGTGTGAGTTGCCATACATATACATATATGTATGTATGTTAAGTCTGGTCTTCACAGCAATCTGTAAGATGAGTTGTCTTATTAAACACATAACTTTATGGTTGACAGTGATGACCCTTCATTTTGGTAACTGCACAGAATTAATGTGCAGTAAATGACTTGGGTTTGAGTCCTGTCTGTTTGGCATCATAAAGACAGATAATTTTAGGCAAATGTTGCTGTTTCTACTTAAGAATAACCAAACAAGATGGGATTTTTTGTCTCCATTGCAAGTTCCTTAGTGGTGGTTTGACCACATAACCCTGTACATAGATTTCTTTTTCTCTGTTAACTTGTGCAAGTACTCTAGAATATATCTCAATCTGTTCTACCTAAGATATCTGTGTCGATGCATGCTTATGCAATCTAAATTAATGCAGTATCTACATTATGTTCTTTGACACGGATGTAGTTTATTATATATGACATGCCAAGAGCTGATTAAATGGAGGGTGGTTTTTCTGGGGTCATTCAGTCAGGTACACGTAAATATCCAAGTTATTTTATATTTTCCCATACACCAAGAATTCCTACTGTTCCAGCAGCAATAAATACATCACTTATATTGTACTTTCCATGTGCCATATAATATTTTAAGCATATATATATGCTTATATATATGTGAGTGTATATATATATATATATATTCATATAATCTTCACAGAAGTTCTTTTTATAGATGAGGAAATCAAAGTGCCAACATGTCCAAGTTGTTCACCCAGTGCCACACAACCACTGTGTAAGTGAGCCAAGATTTAAGCCAGATACACTGCATCTAAATATCTGCTTAGAAACTTCTACAAAATGCTGACCTTCAGTTAGAACTCCCTGAAATGCCTCCACCCTGCCTCTTCTCACACACTCTGTCCTACCTCATTTCTGATTGTTCTGAAAGTTATCTCAATGTCCATGTTGTTAAAAATGTAAATATCCCTTTGAAATTCTGTTCCACTTATAAATAAGATACTGCTTAACAAAGTTTAGCAAAGTCACAGAAATGTACCTTCCCCAAGCCTAGCCCATCATGAAATGTATGCAGAGTTTGTCAAATTCAAAAATCAATTAATTTGACAGTAATTTTAATAAATCATAGATTAAATAACCCACAATTTGTTGTTATTTTTGACATTTTAAAGATTAAGAAACAAACTCAAGCAAGTATTCTTCCAAACTTTGAGTTGGAATAAACTATTTTATATATATTCACGTATCTAATAAGGATTATTTATTTCTAATATATGATCAAGAGAATATTATGAGAAAATATTTACAGAACTGTTTGCCCTTATAGGATTTATGCTATATTTGGTGAGAGAACACAGGTATATAAAGATGACAGAGAGAAACAGTTATTCTATGGGGAACAAAGGACACTGTGAGAAGTACACTGAATGTTTAGGACATGGTGGCTCTCAGCAGATTTTAGATGGTAAATCTTACATTACACCAATACTCAGCAGATGAAAAGAATAGCCTAGAAATGAGCCAGCTCATTAATGTAGATATCATTAGTTGGCTTATGATATTCATAGAGTAGAGGAAGGATAATTTTAGAATTGCTGTATAATTTATAAACTATTAGTATGTTGTTAGGGTTTTTATTTCTAAATTTACTATATTACCCTTCAAATGGTTCTAGCACAACTATTCAGATTAGATCGGGTGCTCAAGAAATACCTCTTGAGAAATATATATATTTACCTCCTGTATACATGTGCATGTGCACGCGTGCACATGTGTGTGTATGTGTGTGTGTGTGTGTGTGTGTGTGTATGTGTGTGTATCCCATGGATGGCAATACATGAAATAACCACACATTCTCATTGGAAAATATGTGTTATCTTAAATTAATTTTATTTGATCTTTCACCATTTGTGTCAACATAATCGGTGGACTGACACTTCCTTATAAGATAGAAAAAGACACAGCTTTAAAGTACACAATGCTTGAAACAAACTTCTCTCAGTGTTTAGATATATTTTGCAGCAAGTTCTAGTCTGTGAGCTACTGAGTAAAATTATTCATTCCTTCTGGTTTATTTGATGAAGCTGCCAATTTTCTCCTTGCTATTTTGAGAAGCTAATTTTCCCACAACATAATATACATCTCTAAATTTCCAGCTTTTTGCTCAGCCTCAGATGATTTAGCAGTTTCAAGATGCATCAGTTTGGGTATGACTTATTTCATTTCGCTTAAATGAATTAGAGCATATTATGTAAGAAAAAGTGTCTTTTAAAAAAGACAATTATCATGTGTTTTGGTCAATTTCCCAACAGTTTTAAGAAGGCAGAGTTTTTTCAGTTACCTTGTGTATGGGACATTTACTTAATATTTTCTTGTAGCTGATTCCACAAGATATTTGCCTCACATAGGTTTCCCACTTGGCTAATGCATGACAGGCTTCCCCATGCAATAAGTATCTCTTATTGCCCATTTTTGTGATCTCCAAGGCCCATCTCTCACACACGGCCACATTTGCACTTTCTTTGTGTCCATATCTTTGAGGCTTTGTCTGAGAATTGACATTTATAAACTGTAAAAGGATAGTGGGAATTCTGTGTGTAGAAAGAGCAGAAAGCCAATTTTTGTATAGAAATAAGTATGTTATTGTCTCTAGTTTTAAAAACTGTGAATCCATGTGACTAAATGGGGTTAGTCTATGGGACACATATTTAAAAGACTATTAAAATTAAGACTAATATTTAGCATAAAACCTAACACCTCAGTATCTATTGACTAAGTCAAGAAATGAAAAAGATGAATGAACCACCTGTAGTCCTTTCAAAATACTAACAATAACACAAGTCTTGAGTCAAAACCATATCACAGATGATTCCAATTAACCCTATTCCAACATTGTTGGGTTTTTTGTTTTGTTTTGTTTTTGTGGGTTTGTTTGTTTGTGTGCTTGTTTGTTTTTTAAGACCTACCTAACGACTTGGGATAACAGAAAGAAATTTAGATGACTCTCTTTTAACATCAAGCCAACTCCCCCGCCTTTTTAAAACTCTCCCGTATGTGGCAAGTGTTATCCTTGCTTTCCCATCAGATATAGCTTTAAGCTTTAATTTGAGTGTGTGGGTTATTATCTCTACTTTCC
This sequence comes from Acomys minous, assembly GCF_964271855.1. Lineage (NCBI taxonomy): Eukaryota > Metazoa > Chordata > Mammalia > Rodentia > Muridae > Acomys > Acomys minous. The sequence goes on from NC_140491.1 coordinate 1,355,918, forward strand.
AGCACAGAAGAGTGCTGGCGAGGACAGCTAGAGTCACTGAATTATTCTGGTTAAGTTATTCTTAGAACCCACAGACATGCCAGAGCTTGTATGAGGAAAGGACTTTGTGGATGATCTTCTAAGAATTCACTTGGAGTGTCTCTGATATGGGTATTCTACCCAGAAGGTGGTCAGTGGAGGCTTCTGTGGACCTTAGGTGATGTTTTCTGAAACAGTAAGCAAGGACCTGAAAACCACTGAGTAACCTGAAAGTTATTTTCTTTGGGTAGCTTTTTAGCTAAAATTGGGGAGGGCAGTGGGTGGTCATTGTACAGCACCAGCTGTGTAACTGGCATTCAGTAGTTGATTCTTCCATGAAAACATGAGCTTGTGGGATTCTTTTTTTTTTTTTTCTGAAGAAAATCTGAGTTTATAGGTTGAGACTATATGAAAATGCCACGATTTTCTGGTCAAGTGGTTAAAAGAAATAGGTGCATGACAGCAGTCTTTTGAAGTCAAGATAAGGCAGATATGACCAGCAATTATTTTTTCCATATGCTGAATCATGACATCAAACTAATATGACATTTTCATTGATTATAAACCTTAACACTTACAAGTTTTGTGGCTCTGTTTTTGTGGTTTGTTTGTTTTTACAACTGAAACGTTATAAATTTGGAGCTCCACTCAGTGTGCCTGGGATAGAGGAGAACAAATCCTTTGTGGGCATCTGACTGTTCCCCATGGGACTGTTTGTAAGTTGCTTTATTTTAGTTTGACTGGAAGCAGCAGAGGTTTGTATAGATTTCAAGCTTCAATAAGCACTCTCCCATGTGCTCAGCTCACTATTGCTGCTTCTGCAAGAAACCCACTTTGCTCCAGCCGATCCTGAAAAATGTTCCCATGCTGTCTGCCTAATGTTTGCTAATGGGGCTGCTCTAAAAATGGCACCAAGGAGGTTACCTATTATCTACAGAACAAGAATACATTTTAGGACTGAAATAGATTATAGTCAATGGGGACCGGAGCCGCTGACAGAAAGTTATTTTAGTACCCTTCAGCAATTCAAAAGAAATAGAATGAGACTTTTATATAGGGATTCCTATTTGTTTTCTGTTCATTAAAATACGAATTCTTTAAGACCTTTAATACTTCATTTGTATTCCTTATACTTATTTTCCCACTATTTCTTTATGAATTGCATTCATTTTTTAAAATTCTATAAATCACTCAGTACTATATGTCGGTAATGAATAATATTCATTGTAGCACAGCAAATTCTTTTTATCTAATGCATTGCTATAAATGTGTGTAAGGAAATTTATCAATACATCATGAACTATAGATAGATAGATAGATAGATAGAATATAGAGCATATACTATGCTCATTTTTATTGATCAAAATAATTTTTCTACATGATTCTTACATTCACAGCAAACTAGAAAAACATTTTTCGATTAGCACATAATGAATATGCCATCTTTTTTCACGTGCATCTGCAAGCTTTCACGGTTATAATTTTTGTCCTTATGGTAGCCCCAGTTTAATATTTGTTCTGGAAGAAGTGTGCTTACTTGACCACTGAAATTTGCAAAAAATTGTTTAACCTCCAATAGTAATATAGATTATATGTGGCTGTAATGTTATGCTATAATAGAATTAATGGCAGAGTGTGCAATTAATAGAGGATTACAGAAACCAATGAGACAATTTAGGATAATTATGTACCACAACTAATTTTCTCACGCCTATCCAGTCATTTTGTAGCCATTAAATGTGACTAAGTCAGTCACGCTTTTATAAATCATAGCAGTTTCTAAGTTACAGAGATGGAGAGAGAGAGAGAGAGAGAGAGAGAGAGAGAGAGAGAGAGAGAGAGAGAGAGTCTTTCTCTTTACTTCTCTCACCCACACAGAGGGTGAAATGAAAGGAGCGAAGGACGGAGAGAGCTCTTGGCAGTTTTATTGTGAGATAGTTATTATGTAAGATGTAGACAAATTGTTTTATAATGCAAGACAGAAACATTAGGTTTTTATTCTCAGGAATTTTGTTAGATTGTTTTCTTCATTTAGGACAAATGTACAGGATAGATTTCATTGTTGCCTTTTTTGAGACAAGGCAAGTACAACAAAGTAAAAACTACAAAGCTGAGAAAAGGTCTTCTGAGGTGGATGTCTGGTCTTTGTCCCTCTGAGATATGCCTTGCTAAGTAAGTGCTTCCATTTTTAGGAATGTTTTGTTGAGCATGGAGTAGATCCTAAAAGGGTTAATCCCATTTTCTGGCCTGAATAAGAATATACACTGGACTCATTAGCAAGAGGCCAGTGTGAGCCCAAGTGTTCCACTCTAGGATGAACACTCTTGCTTGGACTGAGATTTTACTTAATAGACCTGATTTAGCACTGTGTTGTGCAGCTGAATTCATTGTGCAGCAGCATCTCAGAAATCGCACATGAAATAAAGCATTATGGATGTTTATTCTGGGCCACTCTTCCAGAACAGCAGAGCGAACACAGTCACACACTCCCAGCAATGCAAGCAATGGGACGTGAGTCTTTGCTTCTTTTTCACCAGCTCACCATAATGTTCCTCCTTTCTGGTTTGAACGTTCTTCATAGTCTGACGATTGTGTTTGCTCCTTAGTGTTCTCTCTTCATGTCCTTAATATCCCATTTTTTCCAGCTGAGGCTCTCTGCGTTTATAATAGTTTGATATATATGAGATAAAAGCTGTGCTTGGTTAGCGGTTACAGTACTGATTGGGTGCTCTGTGCAAGTCTTATTGCTGAGCAGGTTCATGGTTCAGGCCTATCTAGATTCACAGGTAGAACATTTTAGAGTTCTGGGGACTTTTTTCTAAGACAGGGTTCTCTGAGAAAGTGTAATGGAATACGACGATAAAGACTAAAGTTTCAAGTGCCTATGCCTAGCACACCTTGCATTAACCAGTCACTTGGTGCTACTGTTTCTAGTATACTGTAGGGTAGTCTAGCTGACACAGGAAGATCCAATTGTGAGGCACTGGAGCGAAGATGTCTTCAGGGTGATTTTGAACCACGCGAGACACCCCGGTAGCTTTGTAGTGAGTCCAGTTTTATCAGGGGCTGCTGTTGCTTCTGCCCACTGTTCTGTGTGATTGCACTATGCCGCTCTAGATCATGAGGAAACACGTCCTGTCAATCAACCTATACCCAGGTTGACATACTGGCTCAGCTTTTGCTAATTAGCATGTCACCCAGTATCCTAAATTTTACTAATTCTTACTCATCTTTAATGTGTTCAGTGTGCATCACAGCAGGTGATATGTAAGCATTTCTTCATTTCCCTTCCCTTCATCCTGATTTTTCATCCTTCTGTCCTTCTCTACATCCTTCCTCCTTCCCTTCCTCTGCCTTTGCTTCTCTTCTTCCCCACTGACATCCAAATCAGTGCAGCTGCTTTGCTGGTAGGCCATTTCGGACTGGAAGATGTTAGTGCCAGGTGTGGATTTAATTGGACCTTTACTTAGAACACAGGCAGACAGTATTCAGGATGCACCTCCCCCCCCCAACTCCCCAGTGAAAACTGCTGAATCACCAGTTCCAAAATCGGCATAAAACATGTTCAGGCCTTCCATAAGCTGAGTATGTAATGTGCCTTGGGAGGATGGGTAAACAAAATTTTTAAAAAGAAATGTTTCCATCAGTTCACGTTGTACACTATCTGCATTCAGCTCAGGCGAAAATATCTTTAAAAGCTAGATAAAGGAAACGAAGGCATGAGCAACATGTTATTTGTAGGAATGACATACATTATCTCCTTGGCAACTGCAGGGTGGCATGCAATTTGGCAATCTGTGTTGTGTCATCTTGGATCCCTGGAAGTCACTGTTTCCTACGGAAACAAAGGAAAGAACAACATGAGAAAAAGAGTATTTCTTTCAGTCTGCTAGAAAGGTATTTTTAAACCAAGGGACCTTTCACAGTATAAGGGCTCAAAATGGCATTGCATTTTCATTTGTTAATTTTACAAGGCCTTATAATATGATTAAATTTGGTTGATTCTGATGGGTGCTTTAATCATGCTTTGTGATGAAACGATGAGGTAAGACATTTATGTGGAACATTCAGTGCTTCCCAAAGCACCAGGGTCTCAAGATTGTGCACATTCATTTATTCATTCTATCAACAAAATTTTTTAGAGTGCTTTGTGTCTAGTGTCATGCAAGGCATGGAGCTCTTGTTTATATATTACAGTCATCCTGCCATTTCTTTATTTGATATTGTGCCATTTCTTTATTTGAAGTGATTCAACATTTTACCAAGAATTCACTTAGTCACAGCTTTGAGACCCTATTATATAAGAAGCTAAAATTTAGCAAAAATGAACCTTAGGACTTTCATAACACTCAGTGGAATACAAAGCGGTTTTCATGCTGCCTTTTCTTTGGTCAGTGATTTCTGAGATCTTCCAAAGATGTAATCAACTAGTTTTTATCAATCACTTCAGAATAAATAGCCCCAAAATACAAAATAATAGTGAGTGGTATCCATTATAATTTCATTTTTCAGGTCATTTGTCAGGAGTGAAATAGAATATTTTCAGCAAGGGAAATGTGGGTTGTACTGGAGAATACCACATTCCAAAAGTTTTCACTTTGATGAGAGTCAAGGAAGCATTAGCATTATGCAGTGAGGCGAAGGGATCTTAAAGGGCCACAGTGAGGTGGCTTGGTCACAGCAGTAAGATGACAGATACACTCCTTGCATGAGATGAAAGCACCCTGTAATTGTAACTGGAATCACCAGTCAGTTACTGGAGTTCTCCCTATGCCCCTGAAATACGGGTTTGAGGTTGACTAGTGTAGTCACTAAGGGTCAATCTCTGGCTCTTCACAATGATGTTGCTGCATCTCTCCATCTGCCTGGTGTCTAGAGTATTGATTTATTGTTTATTCTTTATCCGTACCACAGCAGAAAGCGACACATTTGTACACATTTCTGGAGCCTATTAAGAGGTGGCATAAAGACAGTCTGGAAATGTCTACCAGCGTCTCTTGAAATTGCCTGAAGGGTGATTTCTCTAGTAACTTCAGGTGCTTTCCTACCTCAGATGAAAATGTCTGATTTTTTGCTTTCTACATTAAATTAACAACCAGTTTTCCTTTTCTAAATCTTCCCCCCCCACACAGGGTCATATTCTACTGTGTCCTTCCTGAGAGCATAATTTCAGCTTAAATTTTTCTTGGTTTTTTTTTTTTTTGTGGAGATATTCATGGAAGTTTTAAATAGCATTGCAGCTGTACAGAAAAGCTGTTCTAGAGTGTGCTTTGAAAGTCAGCTTTTCAATAAACGATAGCTTCAGATGATGGAGAGGAGGGAAAAGAGTCTTGTTAAACAAGCTATTGCAGCCACCGGCTACATGTGTCAAAGCATCCCCCAAAAGAGGCTCATGCATCTCTCCATTTGGCTACTGGAGAGGCGGGTTAGTCTCATGAGTCTCAAGCCTTTCTGGAGTGACATCAAATGGCAAGAGCATGGGGAGGTCGAGCCAGGAGGTTATTCTTTCATGCTCAGTGATAATCATGGAGCCTTAGCTTGTAATGGCAGATGTGCAAAACAAGAGAGCAAGTGCATCTCATCGTGGTTATCAGTTAATATCCAGGATTGACTCATTAAACAGTTCATTAACTATTATAGTGGCCCAGGAAGTGCAATCTGTATAAAACAAATGACCGTCATCTGACTTCCAAGTAGACTTAAATGTGCTGCTTTGGGCTATATTTATTGCAAACTACATATCTTCTGAGATTTGTTGTGTGAAACTAATTTTTAAAAAATATTTTCTATGAACATAAGTTAGTTTTGCTGCTGAATTAGTTTAGTACAATTTGCTCACTTATTTAACATCCACCCCATATATCTTATAAAGGAACTTATAGTGTATGATATTGCTGACTGGTGAGGAAAGAAACATAGTAAAGTGCCTTGTAGCCCTAAGAAACAGCGTGGAAGGATGTTCACACAAACATGCTAAATACCTGTCTTGAAAAAGCATTCGATGCTACGGAAAGATATCATCATCTCGGTTGAAATTTCTATGGTAAAAGATTTCAGTGAAGGTGAGTAAAAATGTTGCATTAAACTTGTCATGGTATTCAATGTTTAGATTGTCTTAGAATGGAAAGGCAAAGAAGATGGCGGCAAGAAGACAGGAGAGAATGTGCAAAGATGCTGAGCCAAGAGAACATGGCCCATGTCGCTAGAGCTTAAGGAAGACATAGTACTTAGATGTCAGATGTTTTAATTTGGGTTTTTTCATAAGGTAACTTCCTTATAAATATTTCCTGGCTAACAATTTACTTTCAAACGTGATCCTGTACCAGTTTGCTTCTCTGTTGGTATGATAAAATGCTGACCAAAACCAACTTGAGGAAGGAGGAGTTATTTGGTTTCCAGGCCATAGTCCACCACGAAGGGATGCCAGGATGGGAACTTGAGGCAGGCAGTAAAGAAAGCACTATAGACTTTATAGTATAAGGGAGTGCTGTTTCCTGACTAGCTTCCCCAGGTTTACTCAAGTACCTTTCTATGTGGCTCATCCTCACCAGCCTAAGGATGATACCACTTGTAGTGGGCTGGGCTCTGCTACATCAATTAGCAATTAAGTAAATCTATCATTGACTTTCACAAAGGCTAATCTGATCCAGGTAGCTTTTCAGCTGAGGTCTCCTTTTCCTATGTGACTGAAGGTTTACATCAGGTTGATATCTGAAGGACAGATCCCAGATTAGGAGACAGGACAGATGGGGAGAGAGGCAATCTGGCCACAATAGGCTGCATCACCAATATATCCCACCTTGATTGAGACCCTTTATAGAGTGTATATGTTAAACAAGACTCAGAACTACCCCACTTAGTGGCAAAGAAGTTGAACTGCTCACTTACTAACTCTTAACTCTTGTTGTTAGGTCAATTCAGATATAGGTTATTCATTAAAATAGTATATATTTAATGTGTATAACATAGCATTGCAATGTACGTAGTGAAATATGTACAAACTAGCTAATTATATTCATTATCCACAAACTTTTCTATTTTTTTTAATATGGTGAGAACAATGAAAGTCTACTCTCTTAATGTCTCAAATATACACTATAGAATTGCAAAGTGGAGTTGTACAGATATGCATTTTGTTTGTGAAATTTACTTAGCTTGCACAAGTGGGACCTTTACTCACTTCACTCTGGTTCTGCCCTGGTAACCACCACTCTGCTCTTTCCCTCCATGAATTCAACGTTGTAAGAATCTGTCAGTCTGTGGTAACCTCCAGGTAGGCCAAGTACATGTATCCAAGGCACAGACAGGATCTGTTACATCAGACTACCTGGGACAGCTGAGAGGGGGAGAGCATGGGGGAAATGAGGTGTAAATGGATTGGAGTCTAGTTAATGTTGGACATTGTGACATATACATTTTTTTCTCCTTGAAAACACAATGACGCCACTGAAACATGTTAGGAAGTGCAATAACCATATTTTTATGAGTGCCATTTCAGTGGACAGTGAAGAGAGGGAAAATACACAAAAATGTTGGCTCAGAGAATTTTAATTCCCCAGGTGAGAAATGATGAATGCTTTTATAATGGCTGTAGACAAACAGTTCGAAAACGTGTTGAGGGGGTTAGATGGGAAATCAGAAAATAGCAGAAGTCAGAATATAGAATTTAGCAGTAGGAATGTATTGGCTTGAACAAATATTTTGTTCATTTGATATCAATAAACCCATACATAGGTGAGAGTTTAGAAATGAGGCATAATAAGAATTTCATAGAAGCAGGTGTTTCTTATTTATGAATTATATGTGACCAGTGCCAAAATCCATAAATATTTATTGCATAATTGAGTAAAATTGGTAGATAGATGAATAAGCTAAAACACAGTGCATTTATGATCCATGGACGGTATATCCATATACCATCTTTAAATATATGCCTAGAAGCTGGAGGAAATTTGAGATAATAGATATTAATTTTATAACATTGATATAAACATTGTGACAAAAGCCATTAGACAGACTTACTCACTGAAACTGGGCAAACTAAACTACCTAAGAGTTGCGAGCATAGAAACCGCACATAAAAATTAGATGAAGAGAATTTTATACTGGAGACCAAAAAATGTAAAGTAGAATTTTCTGCTTGACTGTAATATGGTGTTGCAGGGAAAAATAAAGAAACAAGGAGAAATCACTAGTGTTGTATGTAGCTGAGACCGTGTGTGATGCAGATTTTAAAAAATTCCCTACTGTGATAAGCTGACATCAGACAATGATGGCATACAGGGTAAAGACATATCTGTCAGTAAAAGCAGTAGTTGTAGGTAATTGATTCCAGGTTGGCAGGAGTCTTCAAAGCTGGCATTGGTCTTATTCTTGGAGCGGATGAAATTTAGCAAACTATAGCATCAGCAAGTATTTTTTTAAATGGGCTAACCCTATTAAGTAAAGTGAGGTCCACAGAAGACATGATTTCATGCCTGTCTTGAAGCATTCACCAGCCCATAGGCCATTTTTAAATGGCAGTCTTTCATTATACATCCCATCGGCTAGCATGTCAGCTGTGGTTTGGTTGTAAACTAGCTCTTGGCATTCCCTCAAGAAATGAAGATGGATGTCTTCACCTATGGATAGTAACTAAGATGACTTCTGAGCAGGGGCTAGCCTTCAGGAATTTCTGAGCTGGGAGGTTACAGGATGTGTATCACTCTACTTGGCAGCATGAACCTGGGGATTGGGACCAGACAATTTATACTCTTGAGGCTAAGAAGCGTCATCTAAGCAAAATGTACAATCACAGGGCAAAAACGTGTTTTCCCAAGGAGGCAAAAGAATAACAGCTGAAGTAAACTCACTCCTATGTGCTACACCTGGGAGAAACACAAAAACACATTCCAAGAACAATTCTGTGTTTTTGAGAAAACCAAGATCACAAGATTCTTGCCTTGCTTTCTTGGAGTTTTCTCACAAGGAGTCAGAATTCTTACATGATGCCCTTCTTGACTGTGTTTCAATAACAGTATTAGTTTAACAACTAGACCTGTGGAGAAAACTATAAGGAAGAAGTACAGAAAGAATGGAAAGCTCTCTAGGAATATTTTATCCCATAGGAATGGTCCATGTATCTGTCTTAAAGTAATATAAAATGTTAAGAAGATAACAATAACATTTGAGTTTATCATGACTAAGTTATTTAGTACTTCACTAACACTGTCCCACCAATGAGTCTAAGAGTCATATTTATTAATCTCTTCAGTATATGCAGAATACATGTCAAGCACGGAGAGGCTAATTTCCCCCCAGAGTATACAACTAGTATCTAGTAGGTCCAAAGTGTGTCTGCCTAGTTTTAAAATCTGTGATTCTAACATTAATTTTTTTTATCAGCTAATATACTACCATTCAAAAAATGATGATGAAACTTGATAGCTTTGGGTTTTAGGATTCATTTTGTAGACATTGGAGGAGAGTATATTCTCCTTGCTGCCTACCAAGTGCTTGTGTCTTCCATTTTCCTGCTTGCCTGACTGAAGTAGTTATCTTGGTAGTATACATTAATGCACTGATGAAGCATTTGCCAGAAATTGCAACTCAGCAACTGGTTCAATTCATGCTAAATTTACAATCTGCCTTTAGTGAAGTGCAAAATTGGCTTTCTTGTCACAAAGTGATAGAACATGCAAAATAGTCTAATACCTTATTTTCTAGCTCAAGTGAGATTAGCTTAGGATCATAGAAATTAAAAAAAAAATCCTTTCAGATGAACAGCTGTTCCAGCATGAGAGGCTTGTTAAGTGCTGAGCGATTTGGAAAATGTCCCATTGGAAATTGCAGACGATACCATGGGGTTTACCCCTTAGGACAAGGAAAATTAATTTCTGGAAAAGACCCAAATTATTTAAGTTGTTTGAAAGGCTATGCACTTGATAATGTAAGCATTATGATGTGTCATGGATTCATGTGGATTTGTTCTACCTATACCAATAGATGAGCCACATTTTGGTAATATGATAATCCAACCTATGTTTTCTGATTATCCTACTGTGCTTCAGTGTATAAATTGTCATAGGGTTGAACTTTAAATGTATACAGGTTATGCACATGCTGTGTTGTGGCATTTGCTTGTAATGCTAACACTGGGAAGGGTGGGTCAGGAGGATCTAAGTTCAAGGCTAGCCTCAGTTATATAGTGAGCTGATGGCCAGCCTAGAAATATGGTAAGATCATGTTTCATTTTTGCTTTTCAAGATAGGGTTTCTCTGTGTAGCCTTGGCTGTCCTGGACTTGCCTTGTAGACCAGACTGGCCTTGAACTCACAGCAATCCACCCAATTCTGCCTCCCGAGTGCTGGGATTACAGGCCTGCACCACCATGCCCAGCAAGATCATGTTTTTAAGAAAGAGACAATTTATAAAATAAGTTATTTAGTAAGTCATCTTCTGCTACATATGTGCATGTACAGGGATGTAGCTTTCCCATGATTTATTTCATGTTTTGCTGAATTTCATTAGCTTTATATATAAAAGGAAGGTGTTTTGAGATCATTCTCTAGTATGAAAGTAATTACTGACTTAAAATTTTCTCTGGATTACAAATGAGTTAAATCTGCACTGACTTCTGGATGATCTTTGTTATGTGTTTTGAATAGTGAACTTCCAAACAGTTTTAAAAGTGCTGTGTTCAAACTTAAGAACTGGTGAAAGCAAGTTTTAAAGAAATCTCCTCATAATAATGTCAAGCAAGTGTTTTTGTAAATCAGATACAGAAAAAATGTATATTTTGAGTGGTTAATGTGATTCATCTCTTGAACCAATAAAAATTCTTCAATTAGCCAAAAATTCCTAGATTTTTATGGTGACTCTTGAAATCAATCCCAACATTTTGGAGAAGAGATCAGCTAGGGCTTCTTAGCAAGATCTGTCCCAAGAAACCAAAATGAAGGAACAGGAAACTGGAAAGAAAAACTTTACTTAACTATGTTGCATTTTTTGCTAAGATAAAATTTCTGCAGAATAAGTTGTCTGAATGTAGGCCTATTTATAAATATTTAGGCTAGAGCAAAGGGAGTGTTTGTTATATAGAATCAGAAAAATATTTCATGATAATCAAGTAGCAATGACAGCAGAGCATTTTTGAGTGGGAAATAAGACCAAGAGGCAGGGGTTAAGAAACCATTTTCATACACATTTGAAAGATGTATTATCAACCTAAGGAGGTGCTTATCTGGCAAAGACTTAGAATCAGTATTTAGTGTACAGTCAAAACCACATACAGTTAAATTCATATCTGAGAAACCATGCTGTTTACTAACATCACTGATTTAGCTGGATTGTTGTAGATATGCTTCAGAAAGATGCTCTTGTGCTTTTAAAAGTCTCCTAAACATATGTATTTACAGTTTCTAGCAGACTCCAAAAGTAGTTAAGAGTGTCATTTAGAATTCAAATTACAACTCTACATTATTTTAACTGAGTGACTTTGGAAGACAATCTCAATTTCTCTAGGATCCGTTATTCTCACTTGGAGAATGAAAGCACTAATACAACTTCATGAGTCATAGCAACGAGCTGAGATTTCTTGCAAAACTTCGTTTAGTGAATCTTGACCCGTAGTATATGCTCAGCACATTGTAGAGATAGATGCTAGAAAAATAGATGCTAGAGATAGATAGAAATAATAAAACTAAAAAGAGAAAGGGGACATTTTTAAAAATTCAGGAGAACTGAATTTTTTTTAAATTCTCAAATGAAAGCTTCATTCTACAATTTCTGTGCCACCTTTACCCAAGCACATCTTGTAGCCAAGAAAAACTGTAGATCAAAGTTGTGACTGGGTTGGTGTCCCAGTCCCTCCACTGGAAGACTTGTCTGGTTATAGGAGATGACTAATTTGGGCTCAGTATTCTCCATTGCTGAGCTGAGAGTCTTAGCTAGGATCACTCTCTTGGATTCCTGGGGGTTTCCATTGATTATGTTTCTAGTTCCTCCTCAAAATGCCCCCCAATTCCAGTGCTCTCTCCCCTCCATCCTCCCTACCACTGACCCCTCCTTTCCTGTTCCCAACCACCACCCCCCCCCCCCACCTTCCAGTCCACCTGCATCTTTGGGATGAATCCTTCTTGATCATGGTGGATGATTTTTTTTTAATGTGTTCTTGGATTCGGTTTTCAAGTATTTTATTGAGTACTTTTGGACCAATGTTCATAAGGGAAATCAGTCTGAAATTCTTGTTCCTTGGTGAGGCTTTGTGTGATAATGGTATCAGGGTGACTGTGACTTCATAGAATGAGTTTGGCAATGTTCCTTCTGTTTCTATTCTGTGGAATAGTTTGAGGAGTATTGTTATTAGCTCTTCTTTGAAAGTCTTGTAGAATTCTGTGCTGAAACCTTTTGGACCTGGGCTCTTTTTGGTTGGGTGACTTTTAATGACTGTTTCTAGAGGTATAGGTCTTTCAAATGTATATTTTATTTATTATAATTTATTCACATTACATCCCAATTGTTATTCCCTCCCTTTTATCTTCCCATTAAAACGTTTATCTGATCTTGATTTAACTTTGGTAAGTGGTATCTCTCACAGAAATTGTTATTTCTTTTAGATTTTAAAATTTTCTGGAGTATAGGTTTTTGAAGTAAGACCTAATGATTCTTTGGATTTCCTCAGTGTCTGTTGTTATGCCCCCTTTTCATTTCTGATTCTGTTAATTTGGATATTCATTCTCTACCATTTAGCTATTTTGGATTGGTGTTTATCTTGTTGATTTTCTCAAAGAACCAACTCTTTCTTTGAGTCTTTGTTTCCATTTTATTGATTTCAGTCCTCAGTTTATTTTCTGCTGTCTACTCCACTTGGGAGTGTTTGCTTCCTTTTCTTCTAAGGTTTTCAGGTGTGTTGTTAAGTTGCCAGTATGAAATCTCTCTAATTTCCTTGTTTTCTTCTTGCTTATTTATTTTTCTCATATATTACATCTAGATTTCGGTTTCCTCTCCTCTCCTCCCTGAGTCTCTCCTTTCCACATCCCTTTCCTCCAGTTCCAACCTCCTTCACCTCCCCCTTAGAAAAGAACAGGGCTCCCAGGGATATCAACCAATGAAAGCATAAGAAGCTACAATAAAACCAGGTACATATCACATCATGGCTGCATGAGGAAAACAGGTAGGGAAAGCGTCCCAATGGCAGGCAGCATAGTCAGATAAAGTCCCTGCTCTTACTGTTAGGAATCCCACAAGAACACCAAGCTGCACAACTATGACATAGATACAGAAGACCTAGGTCACACTAAAACAGGCTCCCTGATCTTTAGAGCCCACTTGAGTTCCAGTCAGTTGATTCTGTCTGCTGTGTTCTTGTGTTGTCCTTGAGCCCTCCAGCTTCCCCAAATCTCCCTCCCTCTCCAGTTCAGCAGAACTCCCTGAGCTCCACCCAATATCTGGCCCTGTATCTGCTCCCATCAGCTGCTGGATGAGATCTCTCTGGGATATCTGCTGACAATTATGCTAGACTCCAATCCCAATGTGTCCTTCATGGATGACAAACTGTAAGTTAAGGTTCTGTGGTTGGGTCAGTTTCCCAGTTCCTACCCCTGAAGCCTTGCTGGGTTGCAGAGGACAGCAGGGTCAGGCTCTCTGTCCCTGATTACTGTCTAACTAGCTCACACTCACAGATTCCACAGAGTTTCTGTGTCACTAGGTTTCTACCATGCCCCTGAAATTCCTCCCAACTCAAGTTGTCTCTCCCAGTATTCTCTCCCTCCACCACCCCAACTTGATTCCTCCTGCTCCCATCCTTACCAACCCCTAGCCCACCAGAGAGTCTATTCTATTTTTCCTTCTAAGGGAGATTCTTTCATTACCCAAAAGTCCTCCTTCTTACTTAGTGTCTCTGGGCCTGTAGATTGTAGCATGATTTTCCTCTACTTTACAGCTAAATATCCACTTATAAGTGAGTATATACCATGTTTGTATTCCTGGGTCTGGGTATGTACTCACCTATAAGTGGATCTAGAAAAAATATCATCCTGAGTTCCATCCATTTGCCTTCAAAATTCATAATTCATTTTTAAAAACAGCTGAGTAATACTCTTATGTATAAATGTACCAAATTTTAAAAAATCCAGTCTTTGGCTAAAGGACACCGAGGTTGTTTCTAGTTTCTGGAGAGAAATTGGAGAGAACTCATATTTATAACTTAATAGCACACCTAAAAGGACTAGAACAAAATGAAGCAAACACACACATCAGGACTAGACATCAGGAAATACTCAAACTTGGGGCTGAAATCAATAAAATAGAAACAAAGAGAAGAATAAAAAGAATACATGAAATAGTTGTTTTCTTGAATATCTTTATATATGCACTTAGTTCTATGAACTTCCTCTTAGCACCATTTTTTTAATTTTATTTTTTTCTCCTTTATTAATTTATTCTTGTTACATCTCAATGGTTATCCCACCCCTTGTATCCTCCCATTCTTCCCTCCCTCCCACTTTCCCCTTATTCCCCTCCCCTATGACTGTTCCTGAGGGGGATTACCTCCCCCTGTATATGCTCATAGGGTATCAAGTCTCTTCTTGGTAACCTGCTATCCTTCCTCTGAGTGCCACCAGGTCTCTCCCTCCAGGGGACATGGTCAAAGGTGAGGCACCAGAGTATGTGAGAAAGTAATATCCCACTCTCTACTCTACTGTGGAGAGTGTTCTGTCCATTGGCTAGATCTGGGTAGGGGTTTAAGGTTTACCACCTGTATTGTCCTTGGCTGGTGCCTTAGTTTGAGCGGGACCCCTGAGCCCAAATCTGCCTATCATAATGTTCTACTTGTAGGCTTCTAGGACCCTCTGGGTCCTTCTACTTTGCCATTCTCCCATGCTTCTCTCATCTAGAGTCCCACTAGAATGTCCTCCCCTCTGTCTCAGTTTCCTGGTAAGTGAAGGCTTTCGTGGGACATGCCCCTTGGACTAATATGCAGATATAAGTGAGTATATACCATTTGAGTCTTTCTGCTTCTGAGTTAACTCACTCATTATGATCATTTCTAGCTCAATCCATTTATCCACAAATTTCGGGAATTCCTTGTTTTTAATAGCTGAGTAGTATTCCATGGCGTATATGTACCACAGTTTCTTTATCCATTCTTCTACTGAGGGACACTTAGGCTGTTTCCATGTTCTGGCTATTATGAATAAGGCTGCTATGAACATGGTTGAGCAAATGTTCTTGTTGTGTGCTGGAGCATCTTCTGGGTATATTCCAAGGAGTGGAATAGCTGGGTCTTGAGGAAGCCCTATTCCCATTTTTCTGAGATAGCACCAGATAGATTTCCAAAGTGGTTTTACTAGTTTGTATTCCCACCAGCAATGAAGGAGGGTTCCTCTCTCCCCACATTCTCGCCAGCATGTGGTGTGGCTTGAATTTTTGATCTTAGCCATTCTGATGGGTGTAAGATGGAATCTCAGAGTTGTTTTGATTTGCATTTCCCTGATGATTAAGGAGGTTGAGCATTTCTTTAGGTGTTTCTCAGCCATTTGATATTCCTCTGTTGAGAATTCTCTGTTTAGTTCCAAGCCCCATTTCTCAATTGGGTTATTTGGTTTGGTGGTGTTTAATTTCTTGAGTTCTTTATATATTTTGGATATTAGACCTTTGTCAGATGTAGGGTTGGTGAAGATCTTTTTCCAGTCTGTAGGCTGTCGCTTTGTTCTCTTGACAGTGTCTCCTGCCTTACAGAAGCTTCTCAGCCTCATGAGGTCCCATTTATTAATTGTTGACATTAATGTCTGGGCTGTTGGTGTTCTGTTCAGGAAGTTGTCTCCTGTGCCAATATGTTCCAGGCTCTTCCCCACTTTTTCTTCTAAGTGACTTAGTGTCTCTGTTTGTATGTTGAGGTCTTTAATCCACTTGGATTTGAGTTTTGTGCAAGGTGACAAATATGAGTCCAGTTGCATTTTTTTTTACAGATAGACCTCCAGTTAGACCAGCACCATTTGTTGAAGATGCTATCCCTTTTCCATCGAATGGATTTGGCTTCTTTGTCAAAAATCAAGTGACCATATGTGTGTGGATTCATATCTAGGTCTTCGATTCGATTCCACTGATCAACCAGCCTATTGCTGCTTAGCACCATTTTTGTTGTGTCCCATAAGTTTGGGTTTGATGTTTGTTTATTTTCATTGAATTCTAGGAAGTCCCTAATTTCTTTATTTCTACCTTGACCCAGTGGTTATCCAATAGAGAGTTTTTCAGTTTCATCAATTTTTTTAGGCTTTCTGTTGCCTCTGTTGTTGAAATCTAGCTATAATCCATGGTGGTCTGATGGGATACAGGGGTTATTGCCGTTTTGTTGTATATGTTGAGACTTGTATTGTCACCAAGTATGTGAGCTGTATTGGAAATGGTTCCATTAGGTTTGAGAAGAACGTATATTCTTATGTGTTTGGGTGAAATGTTCTGTAGATATCTATTAGGTCCATTAGAGTCATAACACCTGTTAGTCCCACTATTTCTCTGTTTAGTTTTTGTCTGGATAACCTGTCTATCGGTGAAAGTGGGATGTTGAAGTCTCCCACTATTAATGTGTGGGGTTTGATGAGTGATTTAAGCTTTGGTAATTTTTTTTTTTTTTTACAAACGTGGGTGTCCTTGTGTTTGGGGCATAGATATTCAGAATTGAGGCTATGGTCTTGGTGGATTTTATCTTTGATTAATATGAAATATCTTCCCTATCTCCTTTGATTAATTTTGGATGGAAGTCTTATTTTGTTAGATATTGGTAAATCTTTATCTCGATCTTTATTCTGAGGTAAAGTCTATCTTTGATGTCTAAGTATGTTTCTTTTATGCAGCAAAAGGATGGATCCTATTTTCCAATTAATTTTGTGAGACTGTGTCTTTTTTGGGTGTGTGTGGGAGGAATTCAATCCATTGATATTGAAAGATACTAATGACCATGATCGTTAATTCCTATTCTTTTGATTTTTTGTGGGATGGTAGTGTGTGTGTGTGTGTGTGTGTGTGTGTGTGTGTGCATGCGTGTGTGTTTTCCTTCTTTTGGTTTTGCTGGTGTGAAATTATTTATTTCCTGTGTTGTCATGGGTGTGGATAACCTCCTTAGTTTGGAATATTTCTTCTATTACCTTCTGTAGGTCTGTATGTGTGGATAGAAATTGTTTAAATATCTTGTCAAGAAGTATCTTGTTTTCTTATCTATGGTGATTGAAAGTTTTGCTATAGTAGTCTGGCATCTATGGTCTTTTAGAGTCTGCAGGTATCTTTCCGGGCCCTTCTGGCTGTTAGAGCCTCCATTCAGAAGTCAGGTGTATTCTAGTAGGTCTATTCAGCCTTTATATGTTACTTGGTCTTTTTTCTTTGCAGCTTTAAATATTCTCTATTTGCGCTGTACGTATAGTGCCTTGATTATTATGTGCCAGGGAGACTTTCTTTTCTGGTCCAGTCTATTTGATGTTCTATTAGCTTCTTGTAACTTTATAGGATCACCTTCTTTAGATTAGGAAAAATCCTATGATTAAGTTGAAAGTGTTTTCTGGGCCTTTAAGCTGGGAATCTTCTTTGTTTCTAGTTATTCTTAGGATTGGTCATTTCAGAATTTCCTGGGTTTCTTCTAGTGTGTGTGTGTGTGTGTGTGTGTGTGTGTGTGTGTGTGTGTGTGTGTGATTTAAGATTTGGTAATGTTTTAACAATTTCTTTGACTGCAGTATCAACTTTTTATTTTGTATTTTCTATACCTGAGATTCTTTCTTCTATTTTTTTGTATCCTCTTGGTGATGCTTGGCCTGTAGTTTCTGTTCACTTAACTACATTTTGTTCTCAGGATTCCCTCACTTTGTGTTTTCTATATTGCTACTCTTTCCATTTTTATGTCTTGAACAGTTTTATTCATTTCCTTCACTTGTTTCTTTGTGTTTTCCTGGATTTCTTTAAGGGATTTATTCAATTCCTCTTTTAGGGCCTCTATAATCTTCATAAGATTAGTGTTAAGGTAATTTTCTTGAGCTTCAGCTGTGTTTAAATATCCAGGGCTTGTTGTAGTAGGCAAGCTGGGCTCTGGTGGTACCATATTGGCCTGGCTATTGTAGATTGCATCATTAAACTGGCCTCTAGTCATCTGGGTTTGGTGTTATTATACGTTTAGTATAAATGTCTGTGTTTATCTTTGTGGGATAGATGCTTTTTTGATGTTTTTTTTTCCTTGGTTTCTGTGTATTCTCTGGTCTTCTGGCCTGAGCACCTTGTGTCTCTTGTGGCTAGCAAGTCTTCAGATTCAGTAGGGTAGCTCCACAGTGACTCTGGCTGCTTGCATGACTTCTGGGGTTTTGGGTGCCAGAATTATCTGGTTTTCTGGGATTATGGGAACCGCCATGGCCTCTGAGGGTCTCGATACAGGCAAAACATCTGCAGTTTCAGGTAACTGTATGGTCTCTTGGGTTTTAGATACTGGCTTGGCCTCTGGAGTTCCTAGTACAGGCTTGTCCTCGGGTAGATTAGGAGTTTTCAGTTGGAGTTGTGGTCTGGGATATGAGCCTAGGGGAGGTGGTGGTGTTGGGGAAGCTGAGCAAACTCTAAGGGGTGTTAGTAGTTGGCAGGTGGTGTCTTCTGGGACTCCTAGTACCAGTGTGGCCTCTGATAGAGCAGGGGCTTCTCAAAAGTTTTTTTTTTTAAATTTATGATATGAATTTTATTTTTGGCATTAGATGATCCTCTTAGTCTGCTCAGGTGGACATAACAAAATACCAGAGACTGAATGGACTCAGCAACAGAAATCAATTCCTTCCAATTTAGAGCCTGGAAAATTTAAGACCATAGGCCAGATTTAAGACCGTGGGTTTCAGATTCTAATGATGCCTCTCTTCCCACTTTGTCATCGTGTCCTCATACTGTGCAAAGAGCTGTCTCTTGTGTCTTCTCATCTTTTATGAGGATATCCTTCCATTAGACCCTCTTGTATAATATAGTCATCCATAGAAATTTGGTAAGAGCAGAGTTTGAAACTGTTTTACATTTATGACTTGCTTTGATGTCTGTTGCCTTCTATCATCCCTTATCTGATGATCCCATCACAGTTTTTTTAAAAACTATAATTGAAATAAAAAAATAAAGGAAAAAGTTGAGTATAGTACACCAGGCAACTATGTTCATAGATGAAATTCATTTTAATATCCAGTTATATTTAGAGATTTGGCCAGCTTGTCTAGAATGGTGAGCTAAAGCTGTGTCCATTTTTGTTTGTTTGAATTTTGTTTTTGTTTTTGTTTTTTTTGGTTAAAAATCATTTTAATACATTCATAGTTAACAATTTGAAGATAAAAGAAATAAAGATTCTTTAAAATACAAATCCAGAGGGCCTACTTTAAACTTGTTCAATAAAATAATGTTTTGTTGGTAGTTTGAGAAATCTTTGTGATTTTTAAAATTACCCTACCTAACTAGTCCACGTAACTAGTCCACATAACCAGTCCAGCTGGTCAGTTATTGGGGGGCCGAGGGGGGTCGCAACCTGTGGTTAAAGATATGGGCGAGAGAGACGCAGGGCTCAAGCGAACAGTAGCTTGTCAAGAGCCGTTTATTGAGGGTGGGGGCAGGCTTTTTAAATCCTGCTTTAGGGAGGGCAGGGGTGAGCGGGGAGGGTAAATGGAAAAGTACAAAATCTTCTGGGGTTGAGCCCCGGGAACATTTGCAAGGAGAGGGGTTTTCCTAGGTGAGACAAAGCAGGATGTCTCTGTGGTTATCTCAGGATCGGATCGCTCTCTTCTCAGGGCTAAGCCGGATGCCTTGCATGCCTAGTGAGTGGCCCAGCAGGATGTTTGCTGCAGATGCTGAATGGGTGGGGGTCGGCCACAGGCCGTTTGGTCCCTGGCACCTACCCAACCAGTCTGGATTCCCAAATAGTATTTGAGGATCTTAACTCTACAAAAGTCTTCATGCCATTTTATTAGTGTAGTTGTTTTCTGATTAATGCTCCCTATTACTCAACTAACAATTGTACAAAATCCTTACCTAATGAATGCTGTGTCTTATCCTAGCACCATGAAGTACACTTTTCTGAGAGAGTATGAGTTATAGTTATTTCCTATCCAGTGTTGTTTTCATGATGACTAGAATTTTAGGTTTCACCAATAACTGATAAAACCCTAAAGGGATAAAGATGTGATATCATAACATAGGCATCTATTGCTAAAACATTGAAATATTTGTTGCTATAGTTTTTCCCACATGGAACATGGCATTGATAGTGATACCTGATTTAGCCAAAGTCTGTGACCATAATATAAACTATGAAAGAATCATTCTACTGAAGTCAGTATTTTTAGTAGTAGTAGTGGTGGGGCTGTGGTTCTAATTTCCCCAAAATCGCATTTTGTATTTGTTTTGTGTATAAGCTAATTCTCACCTTGATTATCAATACTATTTTGTTTTTATTTGTATTTATTTATTTTTCAACTAACAAAATGTTTACTCTGTATGATTTCACTAGAGCCTATTTCTTGTTTTAGTGTACATCTACTCCTCTGATTATTTGCAAATTTGTTCATAATTTATAGATCATTAAAGTATCTACTAAATTTTTATTTTCCTATAATTATTCCTTTCTGAATGATTTTTTAAAATTTTTACAGTCTCTCTCTTTTTTTTAATTTGACTGCAGGATAATCAAAATTTGTATGCTATATAGTTGATGTTTAATGCATGCTGGGTGTTCTTCTAATTGCCTTATATATATGACCTTCTTTATTTGTCATGAGGAAGACATATTTTTAATCTGGTTGTGTGAAGGAGTCTGAGATTTTAAGAGGTTTAATAACTTGCTGTATATGCTATAACTACAAAATAACAGATTCAGTATTAGAATCCAGCTCTGTCTGGTTTGGAAATCTGAAATTCTAATCAGTTAGCCAGTGTTCAAGGAAGAAAAAAAAAACTAGATCACATAAGTAGTACATGAACTTTTTACCAATATAGGCTAAGAGTCTGAGCATTTTACTGCCTATGGGAGTGTTGTCATGAAGACTTTAGATGACTACAGTACCACATTCCCGTGTTGCCTCATTGATGACTCAGCCACCTTTTGGGCTTTGGAAAAGCTAGCTGGGTTTGCTTTGCCCTCTTCCTCCTCTGAGATACATTTGCAGAACTGATAAAAGGAACTCCAGAAGGCATTCTAGAAGGATTGAGAACTTCTGTTCTGGCTGCCTCAGTTGTCAGCACAGCGGCTACTCTCACTGGGAGCACACATAGTATATAAAACACTTAGTTATAAAAGGAAGCAATAGGAAACAAAATTGTTTGCTCAGAAACAAAATTGACCACAAAACCAGTTATCTTAAAGAAATCCTAATGTTTCAAACCTTCATATATAAAATAGGCAAAATGAATTCTCAAAGATCTCAGTAAGGGGTTGGTAAATCTAAATAGAAGGAATATTTCTATATCTTATGGAAATAAGAATATTGGATTAAATGCTAAGACTTGGAGGAAATGAAATATAATAAATTGGGAATTTAATGTTTTCATTTCTACATTTTGGAGTTTGATAGAATCCCTTGGTAACTATTAAATATTCAGCATGAAACTTGGAGGTGATGTTTTTCATTTCTGTATGACAGAATTTTCTAAGATGACTATTGATAGATCTCAGTAAGACACCACCCCTGAAACCTGTTCAAGTAGCCTTGAATAATTGACCTTACATTATTTGATTCTTATTTTGTGTGTATCTTACTCATTGATATTCTGGAAGATAAACCTGTTCATTATTAGCCTTGTTAGTTTTTAATTTAGGAGTGCTAAATTACATTTTATTAAACTTCATTAGATTCTTGAGTAAAGAATGTGAACATAGATGCTCTCATTCTTCAAAGCTAATCTTACTTATTTTGTCTCTTCAATGCTAGAGTTGAGATGAATTTTAATTTTTTGAGTTAGAATGCTTCTTTAAATTGCATAAGAAATTGTGCCAGATCACAGTCATGACTGATGAATTATTTGGATCTGATCCTGTTTGCTGGTTGCTGCTTTAATTTGTTGATAGTGTTTGAATTTGCCACCTCCCATCTCTATCCCACTAAGTTGTTTTTTTTTTCCTTTAGGCTATTGTGACTAGTGACAAAATGATTTCAAATTAAATCATTTTTTAAAAATTCAAAATGATGCATAAGTCCTGCTTGAAAGCACTTTGTGTTTGTCAAATAGTAATAGAAGTCTTTGGACTCTGTATGAATCAACATCACACCAACTGCCACTTCATTTGCTCCAAAACTATTTTTGTTGTTTGTTTGGTTGGTTGGTTTTAAGAACAAGGTTTCTCTGGGTTAACAGTCCTGGCTGTCCTGGAACCCACTTTGCAAACCAGGCTGACATCAAACTCATAGAGGTCCACCTGCCTCTGCCTCCCTAGTGCTGGGATTAAAGACGTGTGCACCACCACACTAGCAATCCAGACTACTCTTTACACGGTCTACATTCAAACACAAATAGAAGATAATTTAAACAGCATTTGGTTTCTTGGCAAAGAGGAAAGATTTAGGTCTCAAATTAATCAAATTATTTTTTCTTTTGTGTAGGGATAATAAATAAGATTCAGAATATTAAATACACATGTTTTATTTGCTTTTGTATTGCCTACAGTAGTGCAAAAGTCAGCTCCACAAATAAAGAGTAAGCTTGAATCCAGATGTCATTTTTTTTATGAAAACATTTTGAAGGATCTTGACTTTCTAAAATAGTCTCCTCTTGGTGCAAAGATCAGTTGTGAAGTTGGTTCCTACTGATTAATTTAAGCTGCAGTGATTAATAAGACATTCTTTATTCTTTAGAGGGTCATTAACACATTTTTACTAGACATACACACATTTTGTTATTTTTCCATACAGCAATACTAATGACACCATTTGTTTTATTTTCTTCCTTTCCATTGTTTCTTGCTTTGCTGCTGCATCCTTCTAAACACCTTGAACTATGTAGAGATCATATATCAGAATATAGTTTTCAAACCATCAGAAACTTACCTCTATAATTTTCAGATGTTCACATGTCAAGATTTGTTCAATTAGTTAATCAATACTTGGTGGAAAACTAGCTCAAAATCTTCCTGATAAATAGTAATCTCTCTCTCTCTCTCTCTCTCTCTCTCTCTCTCTCTCTCTCTCTCTCTCTCTCTCTCTCTTTCTGTGTGCGTGTTCAACTTCCCTTGGCTTCATGAATTCAAACTTAGGCACTCACAGTTGCATTCCAAGCACTTTTACTCACTGAGCCATTGCCCCAGTCTCTCTAAGCATTTTTCTTTTCCTTTCTTTTCTTCTTTCTTTCTTTCTTTCTTTCTTTTTTTTTTTTTTTGAGACAGGGTTTCTCTGTGTAGCTTTGGCTGTCCTGGACTCACTTTGTAGACCAGGCTGGTCTTGAACTCCAGAGATCCACTTGGCTCTGGCGGCACACACATGTAATCCCAGCACTCTGTAAGCATTTTTAAATGGAATGCATTCTAGAATATGATGGGGAGTTTTGATACAGAAGTATTTCCTGACACATAGGAATAAATACATACAGTCTGATTATATTCTCTGCTAGGCATGATGCTAAACCTTAAGATAAAAACTTTACCATATTCAGTCACTAATCAAACAGTAAACGGCAGAACCACTTTCAGGTAAATTATGATAAAGAACAATGCATGCCTCTTGGATGGCCTGCTTATCCATACATCCAATGTGACATTGAAAGAATATTACACACTTCTGATTTTCATGTCTTGAATCAATGTCTTAGTGGTAAGCTTTTGAAAGCCTCTGTCACATTTCTGAATAGAAAGGCTATTCAGAAGAGCAAATTAGATAGAGTGATACTTGATGTGACTTCCAATCAGTCAGAAACACTGTGCTTTTATTTTGTTCCTCACGATGTAAAGTGACACTAAAATTTCTCTCAGTTGAAACATATTTTAATGCCTGATACATGGAATTCACGAAGAACAACACATCTTGGTCATTTAGGCAACAGTGACGTTAGGCAACAGTACTTTCTGAGGGTCCTCTAAGGCTTCTGGGCAAAGTAGCCTTTTATTAGCATAAAAGGTTGAAGGAAATTTCCCTCATGAGAGAGGTTTGGAAACACCTCCTGTCTGAAGGCTTATTTTATTAGTTTACAGACTTTAAACTGTTGAAAGAACAATGCTCCCTAATAAGTCATAATAATACTTATGTACATACTGTAAATATTTACCTTTGCTGTTCTATGCATCGGTGTGAAATTTCTAATTGTGTTGATTATGCTTGCCTAGGCTATTTATTCTCTTAGTTGAACAGACCCATCAGCTCGGTGTTTGGTCTCACTGGGGTACATGTTTATGCTATAGTGCTTTCTTACCCTATGGGTTAAGTTAGGTGCTTTCTTCATCTCTTTGGTTACAACACTTCAAGCAAGATGAAATGAAATCAGAATTCTTGAGATAGATTTGTATATATCATGCTCCCATTGCCACAGTATACTATTGGCCACAGAAAATATTAAGGCAGCTTCTAGGGAAATGGAACCCATCTCTTGATAAGGGAGGAGTGTGCACATTACGTGGGACATGGCTGTGAAGACACATGATGGGTGGAACCAGTTTTGTAACCAGCCCACTACACAGAGTATGATTCACTGGATTTCAGGAAGTTCTAGAAGAAACCTAGTCCAGAGGGAATCTTAAAGAGGCTCTGAAATATGCTTGCACTTTGTTCCAGGACAGATAAGTTATTGGTGTCAGCTTTATCTTCTGATCTTGCTATAAAAGTTCATCAATAAACAATAGGGCTTTGGAGCTATTGTCATTGTTTAAAACTCTTCTTTCCATTCATCTGAAGTAAAGGCTTTCCGAGTTGATGTAGACACTTTCAAATCTGGCTAATGAGAAAATGCATTTATTATACTTGTCTTTGGAAGGGTATCAAGTACTGTTTTCCTTCATGATTCCTGGTCCTTCTGATTTTTAGTCTTGGTTGAGCACTTCTTATTCATAAACAGTTCTTGACTGAACATAGCTCTGTTTAGACTTTTGGAGATCTCTGTTCAACATTTTTCACTTTAGTGCTTTGTCTCCACATCCTTCCCTTTCCCACATACTTTGGATTTTTAACTTTACATTTATTCACTTTGTGTGTATGTATAGGTTTGCATGCATGCATGAGTGTGTGTGTGTGTGTGTGTGTGTGTGTGTGTGTGTGTGTGTGTGTGTGTGACATAAGCAGCAATGTAAAAGGGACCACATGAATGTGAAGATGAGAGAACAGCTTGCTGGAGTCCGTTCTCTCCTTCCACCATGTGAGTTGGAAATGGCATTGCAGTCTCCAGCATTGTCAGCAAACGCCTTTACAGATTGAACCATCTCTCTGTTCCTGCTTAGCATTTTGTCTCAGTTTTACTTTCAATATATTTTTCTTATATTCTCTTTATGTCATGATATGTGCATATATATAATTTTTCCAGCAATAGTACACACGATTCAAACTCATTTTTGTTCTTTACGACATGTGTAATATTTTAGAATAAAGTAAAATTGATTCTTCTTTTCTATAAAATAGGATTTAAAAATAGTACAGGAAAAGTGCAGGGTACATAATGGTGTCTTCAGCTTTTAAGTTGATGTTGATTTTGATTTCAGTTGTCTCCACTGAAATTAGTGGCCATATGTTAGGTCACAAGTTCTCATTAGTTCAGCTGCAGTCTTTTTGGAAGAATACTCCAAGCTGACATGAAGAATGGATTCTAAGCTTCTCCAAGTCTGCTTTGGCAGTTTTGTGAAACTGATTTCTTCTGTTTTTAAACTTTACTCATTGACCTTGAAATCATAATTCACAAGTACATGAGGTAGTAAGTGGACTCTTTAAAAAAATGTCTGAGTGTACTAAAGAGAAAAAATACCGTATAAAATGCCTGTCTCTCCAAAGTGAGTGCTCATTTCTTTTAACTGATGGCATGTGAGGTCTGCTTTTTCCAGTCACCCATTTGTAAGCCCCCTCTCGATCCTCTTGACTTCTCCAACTCTTTACTTACTATTAATATGGCTAGAAATAAGCAATGATATCGAGTTAAGTGGCTACGGTGGATGTACAATGGTTATTTTATCTTTGAATTCTGTTCAGATCTACATAAAATCACACGGTCAACGTAAATTTTAATATATCTCTTCAGAATACACAAGCCAATTTGAACATGAGGAAAAGAACAAATGCCTTGGTCCAGTCAGAATCGGATATCAACATCAGAACTGAGGTGGGAAACCATTCTAGCAAGACCACGGCGGTCCAAGAATCTTCGGAAGCCACACCTAAGGCCTACTTAGCTTCCAGTCCAAATCCGTTCAGCAGAGCAAACGCAGCTGAGACTATATCCGCAGCAGCAAGACGTCTTTCGTCGGCAGCATCTCCCACGCCTCGCGGGGCATCGCGACCAGCGGCTTCTACTCGCCCTGCGTTTGGATCCAGACTTGGGCGAATTAAGACCACAGTTAATACCACAGGGGCAGCTGGGAATGTGTTATCTACACCTGCTCCCTCCGCTCCGCCACCTTCCGGATCTGGAACAAGTAAAATAGACAAATACGCTCGCATTCTCTTTCCGGTCACATTTGGGGCATTTAACATGGTCTACTGGGTTGTTTATTTATCTAAGGACACCATGGAGAAATCGGAAAGTCTAATGTAATTTTGTTGCTACAGTAATTTCATAAAAGATGACGGAAATACAGA
Source organism: Acomys minous (assembly GCF_964271855.1). Lineage (NCBI taxonomy): Eukaryota > Metazoa > Chordata > Mammalia > Rodentia > Muridae > Acomys > Acomys minous. Next base: position 1,382,664 of record NC_140491.1, read on the forward strand.
CTGTCTTTTTAAAATGTTTTTAAAGATAAGTATTCTTTACTAAAATAAAAACTCACTGTAATTTTTTCAATTAAAAATACAAGTCAGATATGGAGAGAGTTAATTAATTCTTCAGTGGCTAGAAAGTGAACCATCTTTCCTTAGAGAAAGATGGTTTTAAAAAGAATCTATTCACTGTTCAAATTGGATGGAATACAGACCATTATGGAAAGTTGGAACAAGAAAAATAGGGCTGAAAGAGATACATGATGCATATTTTTGCATTGATTTTTTTTAAATAAGGGGGACTGTGATATTTTTAAATACACCCTATGAAATCAACTAGTCACCAATTCCCGTTGGTACTGCCCTTAACCAAAATTGTGTGCTGGAGGTCATAAGCTGTGACCTTTGCAGTACTTCTTAGTTCCTGCAAGAAAGGACTTCCTCTGCTAAACAAAGCCTTGGGAAGAGGAAAACAGAACAAAACAAACACTGATCAATACAGCAAAGCCGCTCCTGCATCAATAACAGACACTGAGCAGGGCAAATGTGTTTTCTGCCACATAATTGGCCAAAGGATACTTACCAGTTGACTTGAAACGTTGTGCTCTGAGCCAAAGTTAAATCCATTGTATAAATTCTTTTTTCCTAGTAGCTCATTCAGTTATGTACTGTACACGGTCCCCACGTAGTTCCTGAAGAGCCTGGAGCCCACTGCGTTCTAGGTGCTGGTTAAGAGAGTCTTAAAGGGAAGCTCTTTCACCTTTACAACGTAACTCAGTAGTAGGACAATCAGTGCATGTTCAAGAACCGTAATTTAGCAGAGGACATTATGTTCTTTAATAAAGGCAATTTAGCAAGAGTCTGACAACGTAGCCAATATATTTGTTTTTCCTGTGCTGACAGAGGAGAACAAATACATTTGTTCCTATAGCCACTTGGAGATAAGCACATGTTAGTACACTCTTGATGATTGGTTCTCACACTATAATGAAGTATCGATACAGGTTGTTCTATAGGTGAAAAAGCAGTGTATACCCAAAACATACAAATCTGGGCACTGGAAAACCTAACAGATTACCTGTGTCAAATCTGATGCAGGTCATATAACAGCTTGCCCACTGTGCCAGAACCATTCAAATACAAGTCCACACAGGCCTTTTGTATTTTCATCCCAGTAGAGAGCAATATTAGCTGCCAAAATGCTAACACTCTTGCAAGCTTCTGTGCTCATAACATCTGTATGTCTGGCATGTTTGTTTTTCTGAGAAGTTTGATAAGATTTTATAACCAGGGTACTTTAAAAATTTAAAAGCAGCTAGAGAAAGAGGAGAATAAAAATATCATAGCCTTGGGTGGGATGTCAGTGAGTGTTATGCAATGTATCTGGGTTCGTAACTACTGACTTTTCCTTTTCATTATGTAGGTTTAACAGCCTAATTGAATCTTTTGCAGCTTTTTAAATAGCTCAATCCTGGTTGGATTTTTGTTGTCTCATTTCTAGATTTTTTTTCTGTATTTCTACCTGTTCTTGGTATGTGTAAATGAATGTGTTCTGAGGTTTTTTTTTTTTGGGGGGGGGGTGATATTTGATAGAAATGTCTATCTTATAGGCAGAATCTCTTATTTTCTGGGGAACATTATATTGATTACACGAACATAAACTTTTGAGTTACTCCATTGCTTTGTAACGGTTGCCCATGAGGCCTATAAAATTTGAAAATGTCAAATTTTAATTGGCCTCCATCTGAGAATTCCTTCTTTTTAATTTCTAAGTAGTTCATAGAATTAAAATCACTTTAAAGTTAAAAAATGCTGAAGAAATCCTCACTTATAAATTGATTGTAGCAAAAAAAAAAAGCCCAGGAAAATCTGTAAATATGTTTATACATTTAATAAAGAGTACTTGTACATAAAGGCTTATAATACAATTATTTCATGGGTGTGAAAATGTTTTTGGCTTTAGACCAATGCTTAGAGCTGTGATGGGAAGCCACCACCACATTTTATATCAATGCAATGAGCTTACTGACTTAAAGAGAAACACTCTTTCTTTTTTTTTCTTCCTATTGTCTTTCTTTTTAATTTCATAGTCTTTCTATATAAACTTTAAATGTTTTATTGTCTTATTTTAAAAGATACAAATTTTAAAAATTTTTTTATGGCTTTTAAATGGATCACAAAATACCTGGCTCAACCTAGCTCCATAGTGCGAACCTGTGACCCCATTTTGGGGAAACTCTAGCAGGGGGATGCCATGAGTTTGAGGCTACAGAGTGAGTTTTAGGCCATTCTGGGACACAGGGCAACCCAGTCTTCAAGCAAACATACAAATAAACAAAACCTCAGGTGAATAAACAATAATTTAAAACATGAAAGTGAACTTGGCTACTCTGGGGCTGGTTTTTGAAGAAAAGACAGCCTTCAATTTGAGAGACACAGCAGGCTGATCTCAAGCCTTTCTTTCCTCCACGTGATTAAGTTGCAAGTGTGTAGGACCATAACAAGGACGAAACTGTGCCAATCATAGTTCACCTGAAGACGAAATTTACCAGAACATTCTATCGCTGGTGTACAGAATCATCCCATCTGCGCACGATATTTTTAAAAACAATAATACATGCTTTGTTTCATTCAGATTCTTTCTTCCTTTCTATTTTGTTTGTCATTAATGTCTTCCTCATAGCTGGGAAGCAATTGGGCGTTTTTCTGTGAAGATCTCTTCACTTTTCACAATTATTCATAAGAATGACCTTGAGTTCTCAAAGTACTGGCCATTGATGGAAAACATAAGTCGTGTGATAATGGTACATTTTGTATAAATCCATCTTTAAAGCTTAAATTCAGAATGACTGGTGAACATATTAATCTCAGTTTTAATTTCCAAGTTGAATTGTTATAGTTGTATAATCACTTCTAATTTCCTCCAGGAATGACTAGATATAAAATATATTTACATGACTAATCCATGGTAAAAAAAAAAATATGACATCATTGTGCATAGTCCTAATGCCTTCTGTAACATACAGTTTAAGTTGACCCTCACAAATCCAAAAAGGGAGTGCAGCATCACCCTCTTTGATGGTTAAGATAAGTAACAGGTCAGTTAGCAATGAAGATAAATGCAGTAGGCTGGAATGAACTTCTGAAAGGTCATTTTTCAACCTTACCAGAGATGTTATTTCAAGTAACACATAAAATATATGTGTATTTTATTTTATCTATAAGCTGGGTAATTGTTTCTGGTACAGGATAAGGGGTAAAAAAGGTCTCCATCCTCCAGTTCCATGATTCAATTGGTCCTCTCTTGTAGAGTTGAGAATAATTTGCAGCGAGAAAGAAAAAGAAAAGAGAGTGCATTTGGTTTGGGAAAGAAAAAGAAAAGAAGATACATTTGGTTTTATGTTCTTATCACAAAGTTGTGTATAATGAGCTCTGTAGCTACCCAAGGACTAAAAACAGGCATGTGAATGAACAAACTTTATGGCTTATTTAAATTTCAATATTATATGAATATCATAGTAAATATAAGCCCATCCTTACAATAGATACATACCATATCTTGAGCCACAAATACATTATTATTATTGGTAAATTATATATTATTACTTCAAGTTATGGTTTATTTCCGAGTAATATATCCTTTTCGCTAAAACAAAGCAAAAGAAAAATTTGTTTCTTTTTTTTCTCCTTTATTAATTTATTCTTGTTACATCTCAATGGTTATCCCATCCCTTGTATCCTCCCATTCCTCCCTCCCTCCCATTTTCCCCTTACTCCCCTCCCCTATCACTGTGACTGAGGGGGACCTCCTCCCCCTGTATATGCTCATAGGGTATCAAGTCTCTTCTTGGTAACCTGCTGTCCTTCCTCTGAGTGCCACCAGGTCTCCCCCTCCAGGGGACATGGTCAAAGTTGAGGCACCAGAGTATGTGAGAAAGTCATATCCCACTCTCCACTCTACTGTGGAGAGTGTTCTGTCCATTGGCTAGATCTGGGTAGGGGTTTAAGGTTTACCGCCTGTATTGTCCATTAAATATTTGTTCTCCCATGAAATATTTCACCATTTAAAGATGAAATATATTGAATTTTTTCTTATCTTTCTCTTTATCATCACTCAATGAGCTCCTGCTCAATGTTGATAGCATCGAGTTTTATACAGACAGAGCTAAACAAAACTGACCTTTCCTTAAAGATGAGCACAATCTACCATTGATGGCACAGGTATATTAGGAACTGTTGAATGCAATAAATGTGTTGAGTGCAGAGCAGAGCCAAGAGCAGCAGGACTCTCAGAGCTGAAATCACCAAGGTAAGTATTAGAAATAAGTATCTGAAAGCTGAAAATGAATGCAGAAATTGATGATAAAGCAAATATACAAGATATAAATAGTTGGACTCATGATAATAATGCTTCCTTTTGTTTCAAGCCCCAGTTTTTCTATCCATGGTACTAATATTGATTGTGGGGAAAGGATGCTTGTAACTGTGGCTTTGGCAATGAAGGTTTTGGCAGATCATGTTTTCACAGATGTAGACATAAACTGAAATTCATGAGCTGCAGTTCTTCTAGCCCAACCCCTACAGTTTAAAATACATTTTCATATTATCATTACCTGGAACATAAAGGATTTAAAATGTCAAGCTAAGCTCTTGTTGTACATGGGAAAAGTCAGATCCAGGGAAGTGTAAGTTATTGGTAGTAGCAAGAAGTGGTAGAAATAGATAAAGGAGAAGTTCTTGGAAATCACAGAAAGATGGAGCTATCCACAGATTAGTGTGACGGGTTAAAAACTTTACAGGATAGTTGAAGGAGAGATAAACATGTGTTTTTTGTTTGTTTGTTTTGTTTGTTTTAGATCACAAGTGGGGGATGAGAAAAAGACTTGTAAGAGAGCAGGTGATGTTTATCACCTTAGAAGTCAAACCACCATGTGGGCGAGATTGGTTGTTAACCAGCTGAAAAACATCCTTGAACAAATTCTGAGAGGAGGTATAAATGTGAGCCAAAAACAAGAGACGGGACCTTTGGAGACTTGGCATAGTTTTGGCTGTTCATTGCTCTACTTCGAGATGCTCCTAGAGAGCACCACTCGAGGGAAGGCTTTGGGGCTTTGGGCTCTGGCTGAGGTACCGGGTTCTGGTTACTCCAGGTTCCAGAAGAAGAAATCCTGCTGATTATGCCAGGAGAATTGTTCCTTGGAACTGAGATCCTTACGGTTTTGTTATTGTGTTCTTTAATCTCCTTTTCCTATTGTTTAGGTTAGTAGGGTTATAAGTGAGGTACTCTCGATTAATAAGTTCATAATAAAATATATTTGCTAAGAAAATTGAACCTACAGATAGTAATGAAAGACTAACATGCTTTTGTTTCTGTTTGAAGGAAACCCTCTGAGTGCTGTTTGGAACTATGGGTTGCAGAAGAACCCAGAGGCAGTGAGTCAGTTGTGCCTTCATCTGTACTAACCCATTCTTTTCTTTTTCAATCCTAGTAGTTTCACTATCAGTTGGCATCCATGAAATTTGTCCATTATAAATAAAGGTCATTGGGTAATGATCTATCCTGATATTATATGCATACAGGTAACATACACACCGAGCAGGTTGTATTTTTGTATTTAAGAATCTGCCTATCTATCCATCTATCTATCTGTGTATAACACACACACACACACACACACACACACACACACACACACACACACACTGATTACAGATAAATAAGCTATGAACTTAAGAGAGCTGGGGGATGCATGGAAGTGATCGGAGAAAGGAAAAAAGAAAGGGGTAAATTATAGAATTACATTAAAATTTAAAAATAAAAACTGTAAGAAACAAAGCTAATAAAAATAAAAGTAAGTAGTAAGAAAGGTTCTCACAAGTTACAAGTTGGAGGCTAGCTTTCTCTACATATACAGGGAATTCAAGGCCAGCCAAATCTGTATATAGAATGCCAGTCTTCAAAAGCCTTCCCTCTTCTTCCCAATAAAAACAAACACAAAAAAGAAACAAAATAGAGATGAGGAATGCAGAAACTCATAAGCAATGTAATCATATTGAGGTGGGATTTTATTTCATAGACGTCATGCTTGGTACCTTTGCATCAAGGCCTATAAAGAGGGACAGATTGACTAAAAGATACCATTTTATAAATGGGGAGTCAAGTATTTAGTGAGCAAATAATAAACATGAAACTGATTTTTTTCTTACAGTGCTGGAGAAGGAGCCCACAGTATTACCATATGGTAGGTAAGCATGCTATTGCTGCATTCCACACTGGCCTTGGCCTCTGTCTGAGGTGTTAGGCAGGCTTTCAATTCTCTTTCTTCAACTTCCTGAGTAGCTAGAGCTGATTTGGTTTCTGTTTATATATAGAATTTTTCTTCTTTGCTTTTAAGATATACTATCTCTGTATCCAGAATAGCTTTTGAGTTCATAATTCCCCTGACTTAGCCTCCTGAAGACTGGGATTATTGTATTTAACTTGGGAAATTAATTTTTTTCCAGGTTAAGAACAGGTAAAACAAGTGTTGATATTTAGATAGTTTGCTTCAAAGCAAGTTTTTGTGTTGCTTTTCCTTTTATCCACGGTTTTGATTTCAGGAAACTTTTTTTTGTGTGTGTGTGCTCAAATAAGCTTCTCTTAAAAAGGTAGTTCATTGTATATATGTGTAATAATATAAATGTATCTGTAAAAAATAAAAACTGTTTAATAAAAAGAAATAAAAGGCATACAGAGAGAAAAAATCTTCTTATGTAAAATTTAATTAATTTATTTATTCACTTTACATCCTGATTTTAGCTACTTCCTTCCTCTCTTCCTGGCCTCACCCGTCCTTTTCCCCCTCCCTCCTCCCCTACTCCTCAGATAAGGGAGCCCCTCCCCCACCAACCTGCCTGAGCTCATCAAGTCACATCAGGACTGAGCATGTTTTCGTCCCCTTAGCTTGGCAAGGCAGCCCCTCCAGGGGAAAGTGATCAAAACACAGACACTGTTACACTGTTGGTCTTCTTGTAGAGCTCCTGTCACCTTCAGATTCTATTCTTCCCCTGACTTTTCCACAGCACTCACAGTTTGGCTGTGAGTCTCTGCATCTGTTTAGATCCACTGCTGGGTGGAGCTTCTCAGGGGCGGAGCTATGCCAGGCTTCTGTCTGCCAGCGTAGCAGAGTCTTGTTAACAGTGTCAGGGCTTGGCTCTCTCCCATGGAGTGGGCCTCAGGTCGGCCAGGCCTTGGATGGACATTCCCTCAATCTCTATTCCATTTTAATCCCTGCATTTCTTGTAGGCAGTGTAAGTTTTGGGTTGAAATTATTGTGGGTGTTTTGGTGTTCCCTCACCTCCACAAGGAGTCCTGTCTAGTTAGAGTGTGTGCTCCTTTGTCTCCATGACCCCTGCTACCAGGAGTCTCAGCTAGAGTCACCTCGTATCCTCTGAGAAGCCCACCATTTCTTAGGTCTCCAGCTTGTCACAAGGTTTCTCTTCTCTCTGCAGGCGCTCTGGACTCCCATCCTCACGCTTCCTAGGTCTGATCTTTTAAAAGTCTTTCAACATAACATTATTTAGAGAAACACTTAACACCCTGTAAGAGGTCAGTCATTACACTACAATAGACTTATTGTATATATTTATACAATACAAAAAAAAGATATTTTATTTTTATAACGCTTGGATGCATTTTCTGCAGCCAATGGACATTAGTGTTTCTTTTCATTCATTCATTAATTTAATCACCTTATAGCCTGATCACAGCCCCCACTCCCCTCTCCTCCAAGTCTACTCTCACGGTTCCTCTCCTACTCTCCTTCCTCTTCACTTCAGAGAAGGGGAAGTCCCTCATGGGTACCAACCCACTCTGGTACATCAAGTCACAGTATGACTAAGTGCATCTTCTCCCACAGAGGCCTGACAAGGCAGCCCAGCTAGGGGAAAGGAATCCAAAGGCAGGCATCAGAGCCAGAGAAAAACCCCGCTCCAATTGTTAGGGAACCCACATATAGAACAAGCTGCACGTCTGCTACATATGTACAGGGGGCCTAGGTATTCCCCATGCATGCTCTTTGGTTGGCGGTTCAGTCTCTGTGAGGTTAGTAGACACTGTAGGTCTTTTTGTGGTGTTCTTGATTCCTCCAGCTCCCTCAATCCTTCATCCCACTCTCACAAATCTGTTGGACTGTGGGTCTCTGCATCTGTTTCCATCAGTTGATGCATGAAGCCTCTCAGAAGACAGTTATACTAGGCTCCTGTCTCCAGGCATAGCAGAGTATCATTAATAGTGTCAGGGATTGCATCTACCCATAAGGGTGGATCTCAAGTTGGGCCAGTCATTGGTTGGCCCTTTTGTAAATCTCTGCTCCATCTTTGTCCCTAGCCTTCTGGTAGGCAGGACAAATTCTGAATAGAAGGTTTTAAGGGTCATGTCCCCTTGCTGGGAGTCTCAGCTATAGTCACCCCCATAGACACCCAGGAGCCTCCCCTGTCCAAGAGATGCCCTCCACCAATTCCTTTTCTCCGTCCTCCCTCCTCTCCCCACACAAGATCCCCCTGCCCCTCCCCACATCTCTCCCACCCAGTAGCTTTACCACTAACATGAAATTTCTTCCTGTAACCGTTTCTAAATTTATTTTGTATCATTTCACCTTTCAGACCTTTTCAACTATAGTTGAATGGGTTTTCAGTTGTATTCATTCAGTTTTGTAACTTGTAATTTCCACCTTAATGACAGTTTTACTGCTTCCAATGTATTTTCTCCATAATTTTCTTTTTAATCTTTATGCCTTTTTTTGCTTTGTTGAAACATAATGTGTCATCTTTGAGCTTTTCAATCTATTATATTAATGAGATATTTATGGTTTTTTATTTTTGTGAGTGCAGAAAGCTATTCATATTAGCTTTCTGTTTCTTGAAAAACATTTTTATCTGATTTTTTTCATTGTACTTTTACTGCTTTTGCCTCTTTTCTGGGCTAGTTTTGTTCTATTAATCACCAAATTACTCTAGCTATTTACTGAGCTATAGTGTGGGAAGTGGTGGGCAAGTGAGTCAGATCAGCCCACAGAAGCTATTTAAATCAAAGGCTAGCCCACCTCCCCAAATCTGTTTTAATTTTCTGCCGGGAGACCAAAATTTTAACTCTGTTAGTGATGCCTGGGTAGTTTGCACTGTTCACAGCTCAAGCTTCTCATTACATTTCTTCTGTCATTACTACAGAATGTTGTTCCTTCTCCATGCCCCCCTCCATCTTTTTTTCTTCTAATATTTTGAGTGTTACCCAGCAGACCACTTCAAAAACCTCAGCCGTAAGCGTCTTCCCCTGTGCCCACATCTTTTGCCATTCTGGAATACATAAGTGGAAATTGTATGAAAAGAAGTTTTGACTTAATGTTGCTTGTATACATTCTATCTCATGGCCAGGCAGCTTCAAACAAGGCAACTTTTGGGACATCTCAGCACTGTGATACCCAGTGCAATCTGTACCATGTCCAAGATAGATGCCAGCTTTTATCTTGTTAGATCAAATATCCCCCTTTTGGAAATCCATTTGTTATAGTGTGTCATCAATTACTAGTCTAAATATGTGGCTTTGAGTTTTTCTTCAAATTTTCAAAATCTGTATTATTTTAGAGTTTGTTATGTGGGAGATGAATTCAAATATGTTTCTTCCATCATCTTTAAATAAATTACCCTTTAGAGTGTAAGTTTCCACTAGACGAGCAATTGAATTAAGTATACTTCATTGCTATGGTAACCAAAGCTAAATGGTTCATGCCCTCTAAGTGTCAGGTATTACTGAAACTGGGTGTTATGGTTGAATTTTATCTGTGTTAAATCAACCATACAGCTCCCAAGAATACTGCAAAGGACTAGGAATTTGCCAAAAGAATGGAGATCACAGAACTTCACCAAGGATCTTTAGCTTCCTTTGGAGAATCCCAGATGCATTCTTATAAGATCGCTTCTTTCTCATCTCCTTTCAAGGTTTTTACTCCTAGGCTTCACTTTTCAGTGTTCTGTTTATATTCTGAGATAAATAGTTTTAGTTCATTGATTATATTTGCTGTTATCCAATTCATCAAGTTACTGGAATGACAATTCCTTTAGCCAAGAGGACAAAAATATCTGGTTTTTTTTAAATAATGAATTTAATGCAGATTTTGAAATGTTTGTACTTTCTTAATAGCATAATTTTCTTATCACCAGGTTTTCCCCTTAAGTGATAAAGGAGAGGCAGAGGAAATGGCTCATCTGGTAAAAAGCATTTGCTGTGTCAATATGGTGACCTGATTTCAGACCCCAACATGCACATAAAAGCCCAACTTGGCTGCATATGTGTAAATAACCCAAGCATTGATAAAGCCAAGTCAGGATAATCGCTGGAATTTGCTGGCCTCTGCTTAAGTCCAGGTTCGGTGGGAGATCCTGTCTCAAGAGAAGAAAGGATTCAGAGATAGAAAAAAACACTAGACATTTGTTAGCAAAATTCTAAGTAACATAAAGAAATGATATAAATTTGTACTAGAAAAACCTCTCTCTTCTGCATTACATTCTTTCACACAGGGATTAGAATGTGAGGTATAATTAGACTATTTTCAATGTATGTCCATGTCATCTGTTTGATGGCACTAATTTGATGAATTGACTTTTCATTTTTTCCACATGCTCAGCTTGGCCTAAGACAGTTAATAACTGACACAGAGTCTGAAATGTACTTTAAAGCTGCCAGCACCATGCTGGGCAGAATCTAAACTGACACAATCTACTCCTAATCTAACATAAACAAACTACTCTAAGCCTCATAACATACATATACCTCAAGCACTTGCCACTATGATCTTGGGCCGTTTCTCTCCTCATCCTCCTCAACTCAAAAAAAAACGCTTCCTTTTCTCTCAACTGTCCATCTTGGCTCCGCCCCCTCTCTAGGAAGTCCCACCTTCCTCTTCCTGTCCTTCTGCCCAGCTGATTGGCTAAACAACACTTTATTGACAGTTGTTTCATCCATTCAAGACATTTCTCCACATCCACATATGTCAAATTTTTACTCTGAGAATAAAATTAATTAAATTATTACATGGGAGTACTTGGAAATACATCTGTTTAGGGGAAGAAAATGTAACCCTGATAACAGAAAATGTATACCAATGCAGTTACTCTTTTGTCAACACAGTCTTTTTCAAGTCTTGTTTCCAAACTGAAGTCTGTATTCTCTCTTTGCCGATGTTGCTGATGAAGTGTTGGGTTGTCGTTATTAATGGTTATTTACATTGCTTCCTGGTGCAGTCTATAGTACACTGTGCTGAGGCTCTCGTTTATCAAAGGACAGATGCATTGTTACTGGCTGATTATATTATTTTATGAAGCTTTGCACTGTAAAGTTTTCATGTAAAGCCATATTTGTGCAACATCACATGGATGAATAGAATATAAAAAGGAGTGATGGATTTTCCGCTGATTTGGTGCTAATGACAGAGATACCCTGATAATTGCTTTGACGATGAAACTGCAGAAAACATGGGAAAGTAAAGGTGGTTTCGGTTTGTTTTCCTATTGCTCTGTGGTGAAAGGTGGATATAAGGTAGTTCTCTTCCTCCTCTGCCAATATAATTTTTATTTGTTGAGTTTTACAGAGAAAAGTGTTTTTATAGTGAAATGAAGAAAAAAATACTGTATATGATACTATACCACAAGAACAAGGTTTGTTATTCTCCAAGTTTTATTATTATTAGCTATGACAATAAAAAGTGTAAACTCTGATCTTTACAGTTCAGTCTGTGGTTCCAGGAGTCTGGATTTCCCAGAGTCGGCCTCTTTCCCATAAACTTGAAGATCAACCTTGAGCCATCCCATGGGACTTCCTCAAAAATGGTGATCGTGTTCTCGATGCTGCTGTGGTTCTCTGTAGTACAACACTGTGCAAATGTATTGTTTGTGCAGATTTCTTTTGAGAGGTGGGATATTATTGATTGTCCATTTTATGGTTTCAAATATTTGATTTAGAAATGGCTTTTTATGTGTCATATCTTTAAGCAAACTTGTGTCTCAAAGATAGACTTATTGCTTATTATGAAAACCTCTTTTGCATCTTAAAACAACATTTAGACACACTGATGTGCTTCTAATGCCAGAGGTGTCCTGATAATTCCTTTAGTGATGAAACTGTGGCGATCATGAAGAACAAAGGCCTTCTTCTGGACCAACAGCTCAGGCCTCAGCATCTCAGTGAAAATTTGTCTTCACCCTAGTAGTAAGGATATAAATTCTATAAAATGTAATCATTGACACTGACATTTTAAGATGTAACTGTGGAAACTAAGCTTCAGAAGCATTAAAATATAAAACATTTTTATTCTAAATATATTTTCCATTTAATTTATTTTATGAACAATGTATTATATATTTAATTTCCTTATCCTAAATCGGCCAGTCTTATGTCTGATATAATATTTCACATTTGCATCTCTGCTGCCATTACAGCTCTAATTTTGGCTGGCTTGTAATTTCCTGCGTAAGCAACAATATCTAGGCTTCAGCTCTAGAAATTTTTAATTTTTAGAAAATATGACAAGAAGGAAGAAGAATTATATAATCTATTATAGCTATTATGATATCAGAAAACAACAATTACTATTTTGATGTTCTCTCTCTCTCTCTCTCTCTCTCTCTCTCTCTGTATGTGTGTGTGTGTGTGTTTGTGTTTATCACTGCCTGAAACCAAAGTCAAGATTCAAAATGACAGAAGAAAAGTTATCTATGGTTTAAACTCTAAAGAACATAGTTAGTCTCTGAGAAACTGAATAATATTAATTTTTATTATATGAGATTATGACTTTTAATATTTCTCTTGAGATATTATCAGCAAGTACTTGAAGAGAACCACTTTAAACAATATTCTATGCTTTTTATTTACATCATATAATGTTAGATAAAACATTCTGAATGCAAATGTTTGACACAATTATTTCCTAGAGGAAAAAACACTCAGGCTTTTGATTATACCTTTAAAATGAGATAATGTGCCTACAAGGAAGAATACCACATGCTGTCTATAACACATTTATACATACATTTCTTTATATATAAATACACATTAATATGGCATATCCTCACATTATTATTTTGTTTACCTTCAGGAGAATATATAAATCCTTCCTCATTTATTTATTAATTAGTTATATATGATATTCTACTCTAGTAAGATAACTTTAATTAAGGCATTGATACTTAAAATGTACATTCATTTTATTATATAATTTGTACTTATGCAAGTATAGTATTTAATTTCTGAAGGCATATGAATATAAAACACTGTTTCCAATGGCCTTAAATACTCCTTAGAAAAATGCCTGCTTTTATTTTTTAAGGTTTATAATATAAAATCATAGGTAAGTATTGGAGAGATAGCTTTTTGGTTAAGAATACTTGCTGACCTTGCAAAAGATCAGAGTACAGATTTTAGCAACCATGTGGGACAGCTCACAACTTCCAGGGCAGTGGTTCTCAATCTGTGGACTGCAAGCCCAAAAGGGTTGCATTTCAGATATTTACATTATGATTCATAATATTAGCAAAATACCATTATGAAGTAGCAATGAAAGAATTTTACAGTTTGGAGTCACCATACCATGAGGAACTGCATTAAAGGGTCACAGCATTATGAAGGTTGCGAACCACCATTCTAGGGGGTATGATGCATTTTTTTCTGACATTTGTGGGCATCCATATGCCTAAGTGCATGCACACACTTTACATACATACATACATGCACACCAATGAACCAGTTAATAAATGAAATAAAAATTACAATCCACCTCTAGCCACATGTTCAAGTATAAAGAGAAATGTAAGAAAAAGCAGGCTCATAGAAGATATGGTGGGGTAATGACTCTTCAACTGCTTAAATTTCACTAGCTGCATTTGTTTTAATCTTCCATGAATAGTTTCAACACAGCTCATGCTTAGAGTAGTATAACCATCAAAGGTCAGTCTACTTCCTGAATAACTGGATGCTGAATGAAGCTCATTACTTGCCTCTTGGTTATGAACATAAACCTTAGGTGGTTTGGAAATTGTAATGTATTTACAATGTTTCCTAATCTTTGTTGTTATTGTTTGTATTGCTTAAATTAATCTCTCTCAGAAGAAACCTTATACCAACTTCTTGCTGTTAAATTCTGGTCTATTTGCTGGTGTCAAATATGCATGCACCTTGGGAATTCTTAAATGCTATCTCTTTCATTTTATCCTAGTGAAGGTAAAATAATATTATCCATTTAATAATTTAATTTATATTACATTTGTTTGGGCATTCTAGGAAAAAAGATTCATGAATTTGTATCATTAAATCAGCTGTATACTTTGTGAAGTAAGCCTTAAATGAGTTTTTACCTAATAACATTATTGTCATAATATCCCACAAACATGTTTTCATTTGGTACAATAGGCATGTGAAACGAGCATACAAGTTAAAGATAAATTTTAAAAAATCACAAAAAGAAAACCGAACAGACTGATACATGTATAATCATAGAGAGAATGCATCTGTTGAGATGCTACATTAACATTTTGATAGCACATCTTTTTTAATTTCTCTGATTTTTGCCTACTGTCCCCTAATGTAAACAAAAACTGTACCATGCTAATACTATTTTCTTTATAGTCTGTTGTCTAACTGTCACAGATAAAAAAGCAAAAATCCCCATTTTCCTGCTTGCAGGAGAAAAAAGTTGAATACATTCTATTTTTGTATATTTTCAAGTGTGTACTTTTAAATCACTCCCTACATTGCATAACAGATAATGGTTCTCCATAAATGAAAACAATGTATTCTTCACTCATAAATAAGAATAGGTCTAATGTTTCTTCCAGCCCCCCCAAAAAAATCAAATGGGGGAGGGGTAATTCTCTTTATTTTGGAAAAGATTGAAATGTGAATAGAACTATGCCTCCTGGCCATTCCAAGAATAAACTATGCATAGAATTGAAAATACCCTTTGGGGACTGTGCTAACTGAATTATTCAAATACGTCCTTCAAAGAACAGACCTGAAATGCTAACGTTCATCATAAAAGCTGAGGGATACGTAGTCTACTTTCTATTACACAATTACTTCTTGCATTTCTGCTCAAGAGTTGACCTTCTTACGGGTTTCTCAATCTCATCTTCCTAGACTCGCCCATTCTACAGAATGACGTCAGACTATATCTAAAGAACATTTCCATTCCTTTCACACTTACCTTAGAATTGCTGCCAGTGCTCCCTCAAATGAGATGAAACATGAATCACTCACTGTGACGCTCAGAGACAGCACAGTCCATCCAGAGGTCATCACTGAACTATCACTTCATCTGTTCAATGATTTTCCCATCCAAATTACATCAAACATCCCCGACTATACCCCATGCAACCTTACCTTAGTAACTTGTCAAGCAAAATCCTTTGCTCGGGTTGCGTTTTGCCTGCTTTTGTGTTGCTGGAAGCTTTGTCCATGTCTTTGCTGAGAACACCTGTGACTACATCTAGGGGAATTAACTTTGACAATTTCTTCCTGTCATATGTTTTTTTATGTGATCTTTCATGTTTATATGTTACTATATTTTTTTATATTCATAAAGTTCTATATATCAATGAATGTTGGGGAGACAGTTTGTTCAGCCTGAAGTTCACATCTTTATCTCAGAAATTTAATGCCAATATTAATGTCAGTAGATTAAGATTAAAGTCAAAATACCAGTTTTGTCAATGACAAACAAGATTCTGGTAAAGCTACATTCTGAGCTGGATAATTTGAATTCAGAATGAGTTCAGGATCAGGATGATAAGTGACTTCAACAAAAGGAAATCATAAACATTTTATTTATTTGCCAGGGTCTGTTACCCGAACATCTTTTAAAATATTTTAATTAATATATTCATAAATATCATCCAGTATGTTTTATCAGTAAAATTTTGATGAAATGTCTGATAAATTCTAAAACTGACCCATGCTATGTGAGCATCGTCATTCATTTCATGGTACATCTTAATAATTATACTTAATTATATAAAAATAAAAAAATCTAATTACTTATTTGAAACTGTATACTATCACTAATCAATATTTTTAATGCTTTGCTATAAAATGTTATAATGGATCTTTAATTGTAGTTATAATAGTTATTGAAATTTTGACAGATGTTGAAATGTGCGTAATAAAAGCTGTCATAAACTTTTAAAGTTTTGAGAAGACAAGTAATATATATTTGTCTCTTTCTACTGTTTCATTCTCCTGTCATTTGGTGAGAGGATACAGAAATAAAATAATTAATTTCATTCTGGCATCTTGGGGAAGATTCCTGTCCTTAATACCATGAAGAATTTATAGTTGTCAGTTGAGTGTGCCAATGAATTTGTGTACCTTTAACACTAATCATGCATTGACTTAGAAGCATCCTGAACTTAAATAATAAAAATCATTTTTAATGAGTAGTTAACATGCACAGAAAGTATAGACATCTCTTCTGATGTCTCATCCTGAGAACACTATTAAATTATTTCTGGTTGAGAGACTTTTACTTGGTGTTGTTAGGTTCATGGGCATAAGTGTAAAACCCAGTCACTTAACCTACTTGATATCTGGTTGGTAAGAAATGTTTTCCTGTGAATACAAATGGAGCTTTTTATTACTGTATAAGAAGAACTGGATGGACAAAAATTGAATGTGTGAAAATAAAAGTAAAGGGCAAAACCACTCTGAGGTTATAAGACATAAAAAGGCAAAATTGGCATTTCAGTTTTAAATAATGATTTGTTGCATTCCTTGCATTATTATGCCATCCTTTGGATAGATTCCTAACACCTCTTGATTACAAACATTTCAAGAGCAGAATACATGTAAATTTGGTATTTTATTTTACTTTCAATTTCACAATGTCATGGTTTCAGACAGTTATGTTTATAATATTGTATCGAGATGAGGTAATATACATGCAACTCATTTTAGTTAGAAGATTTTGAATTTCTTCTTTCCAAGTAGTGACAAGTCTGAGCTGCGTAAACAACTACTTACATACCTGGGATGTCAATATTCACTATTATAGTTTTCACTTAATTGTATTTGAACATTTCTAACATATAGTTACATAATTTCATTTCAGGTGATTTTTATATTAATAATATTTATTTTATATGATATATAAGGATGGAAATATGATTGGTGAGTTAACTCAATGTTAGAAAAACAATTAAACAAACATATTGAGAAACAAACAATACTATAAATATTCCTATTTGACTTTGTAAGACAGCAATAGAGTGCCTTAGTTACTACATAAGGGCAGGTTGTAGCACTGTTCGAAGGTCTTGAGATTCATAATACTTATCACTATGTGGTTTTGGTATATCCTATAATTTTACCACTGACTAATTTCTTCATCAATAAAAATAATGATCATCACTCATCTGAAATGATTTTGAAATTTACCATATCACTGTCTAGGAGTTTGCTGTTAAAAGGACGTGCGCAAAGGTATGCTCCGTGAATGCTGACCATTATTCTGGGTATCTTTTGCAGCTTAGTAAACTTCACTAGAACTTAACATTTAACATTTAAAAACAGAATGGCTTTTTCATCATTGGTCTGTGGGCTAATCTGGAGGTTCTTACTTGGAGTCTCTTTTTCTCACGGCAGGGAAGTCTCAGAAATCAGTGTTCAAATGCACTCAAAGAATGGAGATAAAGATCTGACCTCAATGAAACATAAACTGAAGGATTTCGGATATCTTTAATTTTCATATACTGCCACAGTCTAGTAAATGTTGTCATTTCACCTCTTTTTGGAAGTTGACATATTTCTATCAAATGTAGATTCTATTATACTGTCTTTAACTTAGAGGTATTAAAATGACATTTGAATAATTAATCTTATTATTAGTACAGAATTAAAGCTTCTGAAACAAAGCCCTAGGCTATTGTTTCTCTTTGGTATATATATTGTGAGGTGTATACACTACTTAGTAGTCAAATTATCAATCCAAAGAGATATAGAAGAATCATATATCCTTCAATAACCCTTATAGGAGATGTATGTAACATGTCCACACTTGTAACATATGAATAAAAACTGCAAGAGATTCATTCTACAGATATTTCTCTAAGCAGGCTGGTTAAAACTTGAAGTTATCTAGTTCCAGTAAAAATCTGAGCATAGACACTCATTGCTTGAGGCTTAGTTATTCAGCAGCTCAGTGGGAATCAAGGGGACCCTGAACTGTGAAGCAGTGACCCTGGGGTAGGACACCTTCCCTGCTGATGGACAGGTTCCCTTATCTGCCCTTTGCTTAGTCAATAAACTCTAGACTTGGGGTTGTGTAGGCAAGTGAGCAGCTGTAAAGTGAGATTTGAAATATCCCAAATCTGAAAAGAGTTACTCAGGCAGAATTCACAAACTTAGTTTATAATATAGGATGCTCTGAATAAATGGAATTCAAAACTGTCAAAAAAACTTCTGAACCACTGATTTTAAAAGTGAAAACTTAACAAGAAGCAAAAAGTAGTGATTTACAAACTGCATGGATTTTCATGCCCCAGGAGAGTATAAGGTAATATAGTAAACATGACCATGTTGTAGGAGAGTGTAGCACCCTATGGTGAATGCATTTTGCAGGTGATAGACTATCTACATAATTTTATATTCAAACTCCTTTTTGGCTAAGATATTAGTTTACCAAATGTCCTCCAAATTATATATATTGTTTATTTTCTCTTTGTCTAGCTATAACTATAGAGTTACAGTGTGGTCAAAATATCACAGTACCTAACCTTACTGCCCAGGTAGGGTAGCATTTAACCCCAGCCTGGTCAAGGTGCAGCCTATTGACAAACAGCGTCCTTTGAGTCACAATATGGTAATAGCTGGGCTTGGCGGAACACAATAAATTTAAAGCACACAAAATCTTCCTGGAAAGTTGAGGCTGACTGCAGCTACTATCACAACTGCACACAGAACAAATGTCACTGAAAGAGGGATTCTATGACTCACTGCATAACTGCAAACAGCTTATTGCTTAGTAAAACATCTTTTAACTTTTCTGTAAAACTTTTCAGTAGCAACGTGCTCTCAAAAATTTACAAATGATATTACTGCTAAGGCTTGTTTCAAGAGTTTTGATAATTAGTGTGTAGAATGCACAGAGGGCAGTTTACCATCCCCATCTATCATGGTGTTATTGTGAAATCAGGATACAGGATAATGTTCAAAAGAAACAGTGAGAAAGTTGAGTTTCTTGTGCCATCTTGTGCCATCTATCTATCTATCTATCTATCTATCTATCTATCTATGAAAGATGGGACTGAAGACAAGAAACTAGCAAAATGGAAGGCATTTTTAAATTCCAGACTTCCCCCCTCCCCTAGAGTCCACATGCATTTCCTTTTTCTCCTTTTTTTCTCTTGTGTTTTTGGGACAGACTGTCACCATGGAGCTCTGGAGAGCATGTTGCTATGTAAACAAAGGGATACTAAAGGTTGCTGCAGTCTTCTTCATGTGCTTCCTGAGTACTGTGATTATAGGTGTGTGCCACCATCTCTAGCAGACCACACAGATTTTTTTCAATGCAGTTTTTTTCTCCCAGGTTTCATATGAGTTCATGTATTTTTCTTTTTTAATAATTTATTCATATTACATCTAAATTGTTATTTCATCCCTTGTATCCTCCCATTCCTTCCTCCCTCCCATTTTCCCCTTACTCCCCTCCCCTATGACTGTGACTGAGGGGAACCTCCTCCCCCTGTATATGCTCATAGGATATCATGTCTTTTCTTGGTAGCCTGCTATCCTTCCTCTGAGTGCCACCAGGCCTCCCCATCAAGGGGACACGGTCAAATATGGGGCACCAGAGTTCGTGTGAAAGTCAGTCCCCACTCTCCACTCAACTGTGGAGAATGTTCTGTCCATTGGCTAGATTTGGGTAGGGGTTCAATGTTCACTGCATGTATTGTCCTTGGTTGGTGCTGTAGTTTGAGCAGAACCCCTGGGCCCAGATCTGTCCATCACAATGTTCTTCTTGTAGGTTTCTAGGACCCTCTGGATCCTTCTATTTCTCCATTCTCCCATCCTTCTCTCACCTAGAGTCCCAATAGGATGTCCTCATGGCTATCACAATTTTCTGGTAAGTGAAGACTTTCATGGGACATACCCTTTGGGCTAGTGTCCAATTATAAGTAAGCATATACCATTTGAGTCTTTCTGCTTTTGGATTAACTCACTCATTATGATCCTTTCTAGCTTACACGTATCAGAATGGCTGAGATAAAAAAATCAAGCAACACCACATGCTGGCGAGGATGTGGAGAAAGATTCATTGCTGGTGGGAATGCAAACTTGTACAACCACTTTGGAAATCTATCTGGTGCTATCTCAGAAAACTGGGAATAAGGCTTCCTCAAGACCCAAATATTCCACTCCTTGGAATATACCCAGAAGATGCCCCAGCACACAACAAGAACATTTGCTCAACCATGATCATAGCAGCTTTATTCATAATAGCCAGAACCTGGAAACAGCCTAAGTGTCCCTCATTAGAAGAATGGATAAAGAAACTGTGGTACATTTCAATAACTACTCAGCTATTAAAAGCAAGGAAATCCCGAAATTTGTGAGTTCATTTATTTTTCATCTTTTTCCTTCTCCCACATGGAGACAGAGCATCATCCTGTATCCCAGTTCATTTGAATGACAATATATAGCCAAGGCTTGTGAGAAACTTGGGGCTAATCCTTTTGCCTTAGTTTCCAGACTGCTAGAATTACAGCCATGAGACTGCATAGTTGTGTGTCATTATGTTGTAGTGGGAAGCAAACTCAGTGACTTAGAATAGTAGGCTAGCACTCTACTCCTGAGCCATCTGGATAGACCTTGTAGGACCTCCATCTTGATTTTTGTGTTACTATCAGCTATAGTAGTCCTCCTTCTCCTTATATTCTTACTTAGATGATACATAAAAAAAATATAAAACTATGTACATTAGTGGTTTCACATGTGATTTTGTTCAATTTACAACACTAGAGAATGTCTTCAAGTGTATTGTGAATAATGAAAAGCTTATTTATAAGTATTTTTGATAATAAGTACTCTGAATATATAGGTAAAGTTATCATACTGAACATTGCATATTTTAAAATATGGTGTCATTTACAATGCAAATTAAAATGATGATGTAAACAAGATCATGCATATCAACAATAAAATTCATATTTTGTGATGGCTAATATTACATTTAAAGTTTAGAGTTACTATGCTTGAAAAAAAAAAAGAAAAAATAAGCCTCTACTCTTTAAGTCCTTAACTAGTACAGGCTAATCTGTCTGCCCATTTCCCTCTGCTCCAGAAGTTAAAGACTATTCTCAAACTGACTGTGCTTGTGACATTTGCTATTCTAGAAAGATAATCGGTCATAAGACTGACTGCTGTTTCTGCTTTTGTATTCAAATTTGCTTACTCTGCTGAAAAAGATGACTAGGACAACTGCAAGACACATGTTAAAATTAGGCTCTGCCTACACATATGCAAAATACATGTAATCTTGTGATTTTTGCCTTTAAAATCCTTGGACTAACAATAGCTGAGACCTTACCTAGAAAGCTTTCTGGTCCTGGACAGTTTCTTTTATTTTTATTATTTATTTGTAAAGTCTATATTTTACAAAAATTAATACTTGAGTCACACTAGTGAATCTCTGAGTGACACAAGACTAAAAACAATTCAAGAAGAGCGAAGTTTTCTCAGTTACTTTTCTATTACCATGATAAAACACCATGGCCACTGAAACTTATAAAAGAAACGTTTAATTTGAGGCTTACAGTTTCAGAGGGTTAGAGTTCGTAACTGTCATGACAGGAACAGTAGCAATAGGTAGGAATGGTGCTGGAGCAGTAACTACTGACGGCCAGGTAGGAGGCAGAGAATAAGAATGGGAAATGGAGGCTAGGATGGCTTGTGATTTGAAACCTGAAACCTCCCTTAACCAGCCTCCTCCAACAAGGCCACACCTCCACCAAGAAAGCCACACCTCCTCCAACAAGGCCACACCTCCACCAAGAAAGCCACACCTCCTCCAACAAGGCCACACCTCCACCAAGAAAGCCACACCTCCTACAACAAGGCCACACCTCCACCAAGAAAGCCACATCTCCTACAACAAGGCCACACCTCCACCAAGAAAGCCACACCTCCTACAACAAGGCCACACCTCCACCAAGAAAGCCACACCTCCTACAACAAGGCCACACCTCCTCTAATAAGACCATTCTTCCTAAAGCTTCACAAACAGTCCCACCAACTGAGGACCAAATCTTCAGATTATCCAATCTACGGGGGCCATTCTCATCCAAACCATCACATGAGGTAATTTTAAGAGTTTAAAAAACATAACACCATATCAAAATATATTTTCAGAAAATATTAATGATAATATTAAGACATTAATGTTGATATATTGGTTAAAATACATCAACACATGACAATAATTGTTAATGTTATTTTGAATTTATATTTTGTACCTAGAGATTTTGGGAACTTTTGTCTTTAGTATAAGTCATACAATATGCCTTTATTATTTTAGTGTTTAGAAATAATTTTGTTTGCAAAATCAACTTTGAGTTAGCTATACTATTTATTGGTTCATCAAAGTCACATCCTCATATCTTTAACTCTTAGAATTCTAAATAATTATATTGCCACTTTCGGTTTAAAAAGTCCCCTCTTGGTGATAAGATTATTTTATCACCATTATAAGCATCTTGGAATAAGAGAGGTCAGATAGCTATAAGGAGCTTTGATTTGCCTTTGAAGTTACAAATCAATCTCAAAATTCTCTCATAACTAATTGGAATAAAAATATAATTGAGAGAAAGCTAGGCTTGGTTTGGAAGGGAAGAGTGCGAACAAGAGAAATGATGCAAGGGAGTGTCAGGATGCATATCTTCATGTTTTGTTTGTTTGGTTTGTTTGTTTTCAGTATACAGGGGACAAGTCTTAATGCCAATTTCCTTGTCTTTGCCTGTGGAAGTAATGAAGTCATTTGATTGGTCAGTTTGCCATCTTCATGTGTGACACGCCCCCTTTCTTTCCGACAGGGCGGGAGCTGCCACAGGAAGTGCCTCAGCCTCTGAGGTGAGATTGACAGGTACTGGATTCGCCTCGGCGCCATCTTCTTTTGCCTTGTCCTGTGTGGTCGCGGGTAAGTCCTGTTTGGGGATTCAGTTTTATCAGTCGTTCTCAGAGATCATCTCTATTAACACTAGGTCGACCCCTTATTTTGTTTTTCCCAGAGGAGAAAGAGACCTTTGTGTTGGATTTCCCTCACAGCCCAACATCTTAGCACATAGAGTGAGAGCGGAAGGGAAATTCAGTACTGCAAAGTGACTCTTGATGGCCATTTTTGTTTCTAGAGACAGCCTGCCTGTTCCTTTCACTGTGGTCCAGGTTGGCCCTGCCACGCCCAGCCTCAGTTACAGCGGGAGGTGGTGAGTCAGGCACCGGTTACAGCCTGTTTTCTGTTCGCTGAAGAGCGGATGTTTTTTAGAAGTTAATGGTGTTTTCTATAGAGGCAAATTTGGATGCCTTGGTCTCTGAAAAGGGCTAGAGAGCTTTGAGAGACACAGCAAGCACAAGTTCTCACAGGAGTGGAAGATAGCCGTATTAATTAAATGGGTCCTAAACTTTTTCCACTACTGGGCCTGGCCTGAATATCTGTGAAAATTATTATTATTTTTAAAGGTAACTTAGTATGAGACAAAGACGTGATGGTATATTTATTTTTATATGGAAGCAGTTTAAAACTCAAAGAGGTTTTTTGTTTGTTTTGCAACATGCAGCTATACAGTGTGAAGCATAAGCAGGTGGCATAGGAAGTAGACAAAGCTTCTGCTGTATTTTTCTGCTATTTTGTCTCTTACTCAGGTAAGAGAGAGAATTACAGAAAGGCAAACCTTGGACATACAGGACTTGTATATAGGTTTTAAAGTTGCCTGAAGCTCCTAACCTTCAGTTGGCTTTCTATTTGATAATTTTGTTTACTCAGACAGTAATTTTGATGACTGAAATCTAAACTTACTCTACCACAGGAACTGCATAAAGATATGTAATTATGAAGCTGGAATTATGAAGTCAGCTTTATAAGGAATGAGGACCATTTGTGTAAAAAAGAGTACAATATATGTTAACAAATTTTGATGAGAAACAGGTGGTTAAAATTATTACAAAACCTGTAATTATGAAAGCAAGTAATTTTTCATAGGATTTGGGTATCCTAAAATAGTTTAAAATTTGCACTTCAGTGTTAATTTACAGCAGTGGAAGAACATAAACAGTACATATGCAAGCTGGGAGAAGATTCTTTTTCTTTAGGAACAAAATAAAAGTTTTACTAGAAATGACCTAAAAGTGAGATTTGATGTGAATATCTTCAAGAGGGAACTGGCTTCAAGTGGGATCCACAGGTATACAGCAGAGTGTTAGGAAGCGCGCAGTGCTCAGTGGCTACTTGGTTGAAACAAGACTGATCCCTAATCACCCTGAGCTGGCAGTACTTACGGAAAAGAAATTGCAGAAAGCCATCTAAGGAAACATTAAAAATGCTTCCATATATTTGACAAGTCTTTTTTTATTGAAAAAAATAATATTTTATTGTAAAACAATTGAGATAGCTGAGGAAATAAAGAAAAAAACGGTTCTGTGAAAATCAGAGGAGTCATAGGGTTAGGGTTAGAAGCGCTTAGAGTTACCTATTAAAGAGTATATAATAAACGCGTCTTTGTCTCACCCTCCTTACGTTCTGTGGCAGTAGTAAAGAGTGGTGTTCAGGTGTGAGCAATTCGGTGATGAGTGGCAATGCCTGAAGGAACACAGGAAAGAGAAATTGATTCTCACTGGACACCTAGGGGAACAAGGTTCAGAGGCATCAATTACAGCGCTTGGTCAGGAGTCTGTTTATAGTAGTTCTGCAGGTTAAACTATGGCCTTCCCTAAAAGGCACACTTCACCAGGGTAGGGATTCTCTAGTTAGTGGAAAGAGTCACCATGATGCGGGCTTGAGAGTGTCTGTCTACTAGAGATAGGTTCATTTATTTAGTTAAAGTCTATTTCCAGTAGCACCCAAACAATACCAGAAACTATGATGGCATGAAGAAAAATTTAACACATTTTAAGGATGAAAATGTTCTTTAATTCAAATCTGGTAATTTGATGGGAAATTCTTAAACTTTTCTGAAAGACAGGTGTAGCTCACATTACATCTCTACTGGCCACAGTACACTGAATCCATTTTCTTCTTAGATATTATGAAAACATAACAGAAAATCTAAGACAGTGATAGGCGTGCCCTGGCCTGCATGATGCACATATAAACTGAACTGCATCCTGGTGAGACTCAAAACAAAATTACTTCCACGTCCTTTTTCTTTCACTTTTAATTTTTTATGGAATGCTGTTTTGGGATTGAGGAGTAACTTATATTTGAAGTAATGGGTGGAGAGATAGTTCTAAATTTATATATTATTTTGTTGGTCTTGATTCATGAATCCAAGACTTTCAAACTCAAAAGTGATCTAAAAGTATATAGCTTGATAAATCTTTTTGTGTCTCAACCCATTCCCATCCCTTGTGTCCTTCATTTACTCCCTCACATTTTTTAAAAAAGGAAAACATATAATAAGTAAATACCTAATGATGTCTATGTATACTTTTGTTCAGTGTTAACTCATTATGATATATCACTTCAGCTTTCTGAACTAAGAATTATTTTAGTTATTTTAAATATAGGCTTAAGATTAAATTTGCAAGTGACAGAAACAAACCAAAGCAGTGTGAGCTCCTGAATCAGCACTATATAGGTCAAGTGCCCTGGAGGCTCTTCTTTCTCTCTGGGTCATGTTTTTAAACATAAATATGCACAGATATGAGCATATATTCCTAATTGTTTTCCCTTTTTACATAATGAATTGTTTACACTGTTCTGTGCCCTTTTTGGAAAAACTAACTGTGTTTTGTGAACATAGATTCATGCTTGTCTGGAGATCATCCCATGCTTTTTACAGTTATATAGTAATACTTTGCTATATAAATGTATTTTGGTGTATTTGAATAGCTCCCTTTTGATAAATACCTGAGTTGATGGTTCCATTTCTTGAACATGTGCTAGTTGACTCTTCTCCATCTACAGAGAAAGAGTTGACTGATGTGCATGAAGTAATGTGAGGGAAGCCTCTGAGTTAATCAGCAATTGAATCTATAGAGCAGATAACAGAGGGTGTACCCTGGAGAAATGAATGTAGCAGGTTACACCAAAGAGTTTTAATACTTGTTACTGTTGCAATGTGAGATTAGTACAGTTTTCAAATAGGGAAGTAAAGGAATACAAAACCAACACTTTAGAAAAATAAGTACAGGGTAAATTGAATGTGGAGAGACAGGAGTCAGGAAGAGCAGTTAGAGAAATACTGGAATAATACAACAGGAAACAATGAGAACATGTAATGTAATTTTGGCTTTTTGAACAGAGATTTCAAAGGAATACACATTTTTATAGACTTAATTTATGAGTAGATCAAATGAGGTAATTTAGGAACAACTTCTTGATTAGAGAAAGTAATACAAATTTGGAAGAGAAATTGTAAAATTAATCTTAATGCTTATTTGGCTTTAGGGCAATGACTGTATTTGGGACAAAGATTTTTTTTCTACTTAGTGAACCTAAGGTATTGATATGTTGGCCACAAGATAATGTTTTAGACTTCACCAGTTGAGTAGTCATGAGAGTGAGAACGGCCTTTAAGTACAAGGCCAAAAAGGGTAGTTTTGAGATGGGTCATACAGGGTTAAAAGAAACAAGGTGGAAAGAGCATGGAAGCACAGTTAAGGAAGCTGAAGAAATACTATTGTAAAATTAATGTGCTTAGCAGTATTAATTTTTCATGTGAGTTGAAAGAAAATCAAGCGTAGGAACTCTACTCTGGTTTGTAGTGCTCCCAGCGTGAGGTGAGTGTGTACTTGAGATTCCCGAGCCTTTTGTCCATGCAAATACACACTGTTAACATGGTCACTTGTTACGAGGTATTTTGTCAGATACGTTGGGCCTGAGCCACTTAATTTAAGCAGTAGAGGTGATGATGAGAGAGCTCGGTTGAGCTGGTATCCATAGGGATTGTTTGAGAGATACATGAGAGTATATGGGTTAGGTGTGTGTCCTAGTGTCTCCTGATTCGGCTAGGTGCAGTGAACTGCCATTTCTTAACAGAAACCTGTGTTTTCTGTTCAATGGGGATAAATTAAAGTGACTTAAAGACTAATACTCAGAAGCACATATGACAATTATTCTGTTACATAGAAAGACTGCAGCTGATCTAGTGTATAGAGTTGGTCCTTATTATGTTGATAAAAGTGGGGAAAAAACCTGAGATATGATGTTATTTTCTCTCTCCCTCCCTCCCTCCCTCCCTCCCTCCCTCCCTCCCTCCCTCCCTCCCTCCCTCCCTCCCCTTATCCCTTCCTTCTTCCCTCCCTTCCTGTTCCTCTCTCCCTCTGGATCCTCCTCCTTTACTTTACCACATTGTGTTGTATCTGTCTGTCTGTCTCTTTGTGTGTGTAAAGATCTGAAACAATTGTGGTCGCCAGGGAGAAGGGAAACAGAAACTTAATTTGAAAACACAGCTAACAATTCATGACAAGGCCTATAGCCTGAGTGACCTGTATTCCCAGACAGTTGCCCCTATCTTGACCCTGTTTGTTTCTGGTTCAGTTGTCTGTGCCCCTGAGGTGAAGCAAAAATAGAGGACAATTGGGAAGCCGGCCATGGACTATAAAATAAGCCTTCAGTTGTCATTTTAATGGGTCTACCATTTACCCTAATTTAATTTCCTTACCTCCAAAAATATATCTTGCTTTGTAAGTTCACAAGATGACACATCATTCAGAAAAACTATTTATTTTCCCTATCTTTACACAAAGACTAAGATTATTCTTGCAACAGTAATCAAGATCTTCTGTCTTTGGGTTGCAAAGAAAATGCATTCAACTGTACTTGAAAGAGAAAATTGAAATTCTGCTACAGATGATAAAGCACAGTCTCCTCCTCTTTCAATTTTGTCTGTTCATATCAGCTGAATTGCACTAATAATAGCAAAGGGTGCCTATTTCTAGTCATGGCAAAATTATATGTACCATGCAGGTTGCCCCAAACTGCATGAGGTGTGTGGAGGTTTAGCCCATTTGTGGAATCCTGTGCTTTTAGGTTTCTTTTTCTTGCCTTCCCCTTCTTTCTTTCAATTAATTTATGTTTTTCAGTGCTAAATGCTATGAAATGAACCAGGAAAATAGCCTCTAGAAGAAGAGTTTCCCACTAGCTTTAATAGCAGAGCAGCTGTGAATCTTACAAAAATGATCTCTTGTATGATTTGCTTTCCTATCTGCCTGCTGTAGTCATTCTACATTACTGTTAATTGTTTTAGGAGGCAGTCCAATAAACTTATTAGAATGCATAACTCTAGCTTTAATTATTTATTGCATTTATCTAGTATGTTAGCCATGAAATTACCACCATGTACATTTACTCACAGTACAACCATCACAATAATCAAAAGCATCCAAAAATAAAAGTAGGTTGATGCCTTGGAGATAAATTTCTATGAACAAAACAATATATACTAGGTTTTTCTTCATCTCATAAGATTGTCTCATATCCATGCCAAGTGGGAAACCGTAATCAAATTTCAAGAAAAGGAAAGGATAAGGACAAGAAAATTTTATATGTATAGCTACTTAATAAATAGTCTTTTCATTTATTAAACCTATAGCAGATCAGTGGCACAAGTCTACAGAATGAGTTTAAATGTTTTATTTTTAGATAAGTCTAAGTGCTTTTTGGTATACTTGCTGCCTCCTCTAGAGGCCTTACTGAGCTTTCTTTCCTCTTAATTTATTCTTAGAATGATATAAAATTAATTGTCACTGATTTTTAATTGTTAGTGATGGTGATATTGGGAGAAAATGCTTTGAGAACAGTTAGCTCTATTTCAAGTTGAAATGTAATTATTTTCTAGTTAAGTGAATTTTAATTAATAGTGTTTCCTTCATTGTGATAAACACTTCATACTGCCTGAAGCTTATACAATTTGAGGAACCTTAAAATATGTAATATATATATATATATATATATATATATATATATATACACACACACACACACACACATATATTTACATTGACTTTTAGTTATTGTAGGTATGTGCTAAAGTGACAAGTACAATAAAATGCAAAAGTATTTAAATTAATTTATTAACATATGTACAATTATTTGTCTCTTCATTTTTAAAATTTCATGCAATATATTTTGATCCTATTCTTTCTCTTCCCTGAACTCCTTCTACACACTTCTCCACCTCACCACTCACCACCTAATTTCATGTTTTCTCTCTCCAATAAGAGAAAAGCCGGACACAAAACAAATTTAAAAAGGAGTCTAATTTGTATTGTCTGCTTCTGGGTGTGGGGCCTGCTCTGTAGTGTAGTCAGTATACCAAGTGTCATTCTACTGAAGTGTCATTGTCCCTCACTGAGCAGCAACCTAGTGGCAATAGATTCTTGTCTAGCGGTGGGATTTTGTGTCCACCTTCTCTCTTCAGTCGTAGGCTTTTGACTGGCTTGAGTCTTGCATGTCATGTGCATGTTGTCACAGTCTGTGCATTTATATGCTCATTTGTTGAAGAAATTCTGTTTTCTTTGAAATCATTCACAACCTCTTGCTCTTAAAAATCTTTTCATGATCTCTTCTGCATATATCTCTGCACGTTGAGGAGAGTGTTGTGATAAAGAGATCCCATTTAGAGCTGAAAGTCTCTAATTCTTTGCATGTTGACATGTTGTGAGTTTCTGTATTAATGGCCATCTACTAATCAAAGCTTTTCTGATGAGAGTTGAACAGTGTACTGGCGTATTGGAATAGCAACATGTCATTAGGAATCATTTTATCACTACATTCTTTTAGCAGAGTAATAATACTGGGTTTTCCCTTATGGCCCATGACCTAGCCGGGAGTTCTTTGCCTCACTGATAGTGATATGTAAGGATTCCATCTCATGGAATAGGCCTTAAATTAAAAAAAAAAATTGGTTATTCCCATAGCATTTATACCTCTATTGCACCATTGCACTAGTAGGCATAGCTTGCTAGGTTGGCTGTTTATATGGGTTATAATGCTCAGAGCTGGGTGAGACTGATGATTATTTTCCTCCTCAGATATCATGTATAGCACCTTCCAGCACTATAACTCCTAGCTAGTAGAGATACAGCTTGCAGTTGAGTACCAACTAGATTTCTCCATGTTTCATTACGTAAGTATCTGGTGTTTCATTGATAGGGTCTTATTGTCAAAATCTGGAAGGTAACGAATAGCTTTGGCACAGACTACAGTTTGGGGGGAGTTGCTTCACTCTTGTCTTCACCAGCCACTCATATTGTTAGCTAAATGCTACTTGATTCATTCTGTAAAAGAAAATTGAGCTCTTTTATTTTTAACTTTTATTTTGTCCTGTAATCTTGCTCTGCCTTTGATTTGTAATTCTTCTGCCACCAGTTCCAACATGTGGGATTATAGATATGTAGTACTGTGCTTGGCTTAATTTTTCTTTTTTATTATTTTTCATATATATATATATATATATATTTCCTACACATATATACAACAGACTACCTACAGCAAGAAGAACCATGAAACAATCAGGAATTATATAAATATTACATTCATAGTGTGTTGGCTATTTGTATTTGGCAACCTTGAAGAAAACAGCTTTTCTATGTTGGTGCTTCTAAAGTTCTGAATGTAAGTTAATATCTATCATATCTCATCTCTATTAACTTAAAACATCTATCTAAACCTAAAAATATCTTAACCCCAAAACAACTAAGCTTAATTGTAAAACTAAACTATCTGGTCTTCAACACCATCAGAGATTTGAAAAGGAATAAAATTAATTATCTGTGTAGACAGGAACATGCAGTTTAGCAGTTTCCAAAATGAGAAAATGACAGAGAGAGTTTGCTGCCTTAATTTTTTATTTTATTTTATTTTATTTTGCTGCTTTAATTTTTATTTTAAAAGTATAGCTAGCATTTTTAAGTTGTACATCTTTCTTTGTGTCATCACCACATTTTTTTAAATTCCACATCTTTAACTTAATCAAAGGTTCTTGCTAGATTCCTTCTTGTCCAAATATAAACTCTAGCAGACTTCAGCAATCTGAGATTTCAATTCATTCCATCATCCACGCTGAAGCTTCTGTAAGAGCCGATCTTGCTTGCCTGAGCTCATCATTCTGATGATGATGGGCCATATTAACAAAACATGTGTCAGTTTAATATTTAATTCAGCGCTGTGGCTTCAGTGCATTTTCCAGTGTTTTCCTTTCCTTTCCTTTTCCTTTTTTTTTTTTTTTTCCGATCCTGGTCCTGTACCTGGATTTAGGCAGAGAAATTTCTCTTAGAGTTCACAAACTAATACAAGTAAATATTTTATAAACAGGAAAAAAGTTCTACCACAAAGTATAAGTAAAGGTAGAGAGAAGTCATGTGGCCAGAACAGTGCAGGTCACATGTTCTCAAAACATTTTCTAGGAAACAGTCATCCTATGAAATGAATTTTATAGCCAGTAAATAGGAAAAAACCATAAAATAGGCTATATTCTCCATAAGAGATCTGCGCTGTGTTTTTACCGAGTTAAGTATCTTAGGTCACCTTCACCTGAGAAAACTATTTCACTATATAGATGCCGTCTAGCTTTATTTGACCCTGAAGATGATTTTTATAGCAGCAAAGCACTCTAACAATGGTTGTGTTGTAATGGCCCATTACAAACTTGATTTTACAAATATGTAGGGCTACTTTAATTTTATCCCTTCATAGGGAACCTTCTTCTTTTTTTTTTTTATATGATTGGATGCTTATGTTAGGTTAAAAACTAGAGTGGAATTAAAGTCAAATATTTAGAAGATCTCTTTCCAAACACCCAAAGCTGGTGGCCGCTCCCACAGGAGGTTTCAGTGTCTGTACTGTGACCAAAGCAACAAACTCTTCTTTGTTAAATGTGTTACAGACTATGTAGTTAATATCAGCGTTAGGAATATGTACAGGCTGTTGTGCTTGACTTTTCTTGGGAAAGATGAGTTTTCCCTATGGTATTGATATGTGACGTAGCTGTTCATTAGAACATTGAGGGTTTTACTGGATCTTGGTTCTTTGGATTTACTTTTCCCCCAGAAAGACACATAATGATAGCTAAAAATGCATGTAACTAAAAAGGACAAAAGAGTAAGGAAGTGTACATATATAAGACAACCTTTATGTAGAATGGTAGCATAAAAAAATACTTTCTCTTTCCTGCGTCACAGTGGCATGCTTGCAGTTTGATTTTGATATACATTGTTTACAGAAGCTAAGCTTGTAAGAGCTGCTACCCTGAAAAATTTGTAGTTTTTTCAGACTGTGCTGAAATGATCTATCACTCACCAGTGACACTGGCGTAAAGAAAAGGTAAAGAAGCAAGACTGGGTTAAAAGCCAAATGGACTAACCAGTGGTACAGCATTGCATTGTATTCCATGTCAGCTCCAGATTTCAAAAGGAGAACAAATAGAATCTAAGATTTTATTTTTGGCCAAGGCTCTGAAGTCAGCCAGGACATAATGACTTTAGACATGTGTGATATGAAATGTGTCTTATTCACTTTATTATTTATTATTAATGGTGCAGCATATTCAGGTGAATTAGTATCTTCCCTTAGTTTCTCATTCATCTCTGTACCACTCCTGTTTTATTCCTTTCTGCTGGATCATCTTCTAAACTAAAAAAATGTGGAGATATTAGAACCATCTTTTGACCTCTTCTATTTTTCTGCTAATTCATCTTGTCATCTTTTAGTTACCATCTGTATGGTGATGTCTTCCTAGCTCCTGTACCTGATCTGAATCTTCCCTTGATCTTCAAACACTTTGCACTTGTCTGTTTATATTTAAACTCAAGTTATTTGTTATTACCATTAAATGTTTCCCTATAGTGTTCTATTCTTTTAGCTGCTAACATTTAATTACTCAAATTAAAATCAGTCAGTCAATCAGTAAGTAAAGTGGCAGGACACACATTGTCATTCTTAATCTCACACCCCATATAAGCAAATTGTTTGCCCATAACTTTAGAAATTTATCTGGAATATGACCATTCTTTTGTTTCCAACATTTGTCTCTTTGTTTAAGCCTCAGCCTGTCAGACTTCACAGATTATCCTGGTGAAAGTAACATTCATCCTGCTTTTCTTTATGATTTTACCTGGTGGCTACATCTGATATCCCAGACCTATGAGAAGAGACAATGTCCAATTGTCTTCATTTTCTCCTTTTGTATAATCAAAATCTAAAATGGCCTAGCTTAGGAAACATACACATAGGCATATGGGAATAGTTAGGAAATGAATGAACAAAGCATCCTTTATATTCTTGAGAATCTGTCTTAGTGCAGCATCTTTTGTGTTGGGCTGGGCAATAGAAGTGTTACCATAGTTACATTTATTTTAATTGTCAGCCACTTGACCAGATCTAGCATTTATCAGGTATTCTCTGGTAGAACAGAAGCCAAATGTTTGGGATTATAAACAGGACAAATACTAAGGAAGGCCTGGACTTAGTTTTCTGTTCAGATGTACCAAGGTGACATAAATCTTACTATAGATTCTACTTTCTGAGGGATTATTTTTGCATCTGTTCCTCCTGTATCAGGGCTTACTGGTTGTGAGGTATGGATGTGTAGGGAACTTCTCTACTGTCTGTGGTGCTGGCATTTAATCCTTTGCAAAAATCATTTTCCTTATAAAAGTAATACAGGCTAAATTAATCAGGAAATACTGAATAATAATTATAGGAAAAAACTGAAGAATTATTCCAAATAAATGACCATTGTTAACATCAAATATATATATTTTACATTATATATTATATACATATATACATTTCTGTGACATGTGACACATGTCTTTTTTCCTTATTTTCTAGTCATTTGATAATATTTGTAAAATTATGGCTCAGCAGTCTTGTATACCTTGTTGTCAAATATGTTAGGAAGACAAGGCAGTGAAGCATTGGAAAATGGATTTAGTGAATTGCTCAAGAGTTGGAACTAGTGAGTACCCTGGACCTGTAAAACTATAATAAATAGGCTGAGCTGCCAACTTTAGTAGTTAGAGAGGCGGTTGAATTCCTACACTGCTTTGTGACAAAACCTAAACTGTAACGAAACTGACACATGCACTGTAAAACCATATTTGGATATCCAAAGGAGATGTTAAAAGTCCTGTTGAGAGGGAATGTTGCTTATATGCCCAGTGAAAAAAGGAAATTGCCTACTTGTAAGGATAGTCTACTAGCTGTACCAAGTGGATCTTTCCTCCTTGGTTTATCTAATGTAACCCGATCATTACAGGAATGACAGAAAGTTCAGAAAAGTAGTTGCTATGCTTGTCTTTATTTTTCTTTCTTTTTTGTTTTCTTTTTCTAATTGATCTATAAAACTTTAATCATAAACTCTTTAATATTTATATAAACTCTTCCCAGTATGTATATAAAATTGCTAATACATCACAAAAGCTTATAGTGTTACCACTGTTAGTAGGTGATTTTTTTCTTTTTAATTTTTTTATTTTATTATAATTTATTCAGATTACATCCCAGTTGTTATCCTCCCACTTGTATCTTCCAGTTCCCACCCTCCCTCCCTCTTCAGCCCTATTCCCCTCCCCTAGGCCTCTGACAGAAGGGAACCTCCTCCCCACCATATGACCACAGCCTATGGGGTCTCATCTGGATAGCCTGCTTCCCCTTCTGGGCCTCGCCACCAAGGGGAAGTGGTCAAATTGGGGGCACCAGAGTTCATGTCAGAGGCAGTACCTACTCTCCGCACAACCCTGGAGAATGAGCTGTCCATTCGCTATATCTGAACAGGGTCCAGGTTCGCTGCATGCATTGCCTTGGTTGATGCAGCAGTTTATGCCGTCTCCACCCTCATACCACAGGGTCCAGAT
This sequence comes from Acomys minous, assembly GCF_964271855.1. Taxonomy (NCBI): domain Eukaryota; kingdom Metazoa; phylum Chordata; class Mammalia; order Rodentia; family Muridae; genus Acomys; species Acomys minous. The sequence goes on from NC_140491.1 coordinate 1,417,735, forward strand.
CCCCCTGCCTTCAGGGCCCCTTAAGGGGTTCCGGAACTCTCTGGGTGCTTCCATCCCCACTTCTTTCATAAAACTCTCAGCTCTCTACCCAGAGTCCAGCATCTGTCCCAATCCCGGGTTGGGTGAAGTCTCTCAGGACAGCTATGTTGGGCTAATAGCCACTTACAAGTGAATGTACACCATGCATGTCTTTCTGCATCTGGGTTACCTCACTCAGGATGATCTTTTCTAGTTTAATCCATTTGCCTGCAAATTTCAAGATTTCCTTGTTTTTAATAGGTGAATTCCTTAGGAATTCACATAAGTGTTAGTAGAATGTAGGTGTCCTGCCAAGCTCCATCAGTCCTTGTCTCTGTGCAGTTCAGTGAGCTCTTCTGGCATGGACTCAGGGGCAGCACTTTGCGGTTCCTGTTGTGCTTCTAATGCACAGTACACAGCATGGGGGTTATTGTTTATCACTAAAGTTGCGATTGTCACTGTGAAACGTTGTTTTCCAGATGTTTGAATCATTAAAAGTAGTGTCGGCACAGCAAGCATGTATGCCATTTGGGTGTCTACATCTTCAGCAGGGGCTGGCAGCCTACTGTTTTTTTTCCTGATTGATGGTTCAGAATAAAATGAAGCATTTTCAAGAGATGACAGAGGAATCTTTGGCCAGACCATCTTTCTCCTTCGTTTTCATTCTGCCTGTCTGTATGAGGTGTACAGTAGCTAACTAAGGACATGAGGGAGCTAGGGGAGAGTCTGGTAAAGCATCTTGGTTCTTGTATTTCGATAAATAACTATGATTTGGTTATCACATATCAACGTGAGAGCTTTTCTTTTAAAAGGGCTTCTTTGTACATGATATTAGAATAAGTGTATGAAACCTGAATGTTGGTTGGTCAGCAGAGTTCATATGACGAATATGAAGCCATCTTTTTCTGCTCTCTTATAGGCCCCACTCCACTGGAACTAGAAAAAAGTTCTGCTTCTAAGCCTACCTTTGTTTTGTTTGTTTTGTTTGTTTGTTTGTTTGTTTGTTTTCTGTGTATGCCTTTAGCCAACAGAACACAAGTGAAAAATGCATGGTCTAACAGATATGACTCTGTCTTTATATGAGGTAAAATAGTTAAATAAAGTCTTCAGAAGACTCCGAGATAAACAGAATATGGCATTTAAAGATGTTTTTACAATCCTAAAGTTTCTTTGACAACAAGACAAGTTAACTCCTGACAACACCCAGCCAACCTCAAAGAAGATGATGAGCATCAAAACCCTCCTTATGGAGATGGCTTCAAAGGTGTCAAGCCAGCCACTAGGCAAAATGTCCTCGTTCTTGTCACAAACAGAATTCTGCCTAAAAATGGACACCTTAGATGCAGGCAGAGTTGACAGCCACACTCTACCAAGACAGGGTAAGCAAGTCCTCAGTAGTGCCTGCCTTGTGAATCAATCTGGCAGAGATATTGGGCCAGAAGGCCGAAGATGAGGCTCCAACGTCCAACGTCACAGAGAGTGTTGGGTGACTATTCAGGCACTAAACTGTCTCAGTCAATTTGTTCATTTTGGAAGCTGCTAACCTGCACTACTGGTTCACTCAGGAATTTAAGTTTTATTCCTTCTCAAGTCTCTGAGGGGCTTTAAAGGCCAGATAGTTTCGTTTTACAATCAAACTTAGTTGGTTAGGGGATAAGATCTTTTTAGATCAAGATAAAGGAGTTGATATAGGATAGATATTGAATTTCATTCAGAAATTTAGATTTAACAGGACAGGAAATATGTTTACTTCAACTTGACAAATACAAATAGCCAAACCACTATGAATGTAACATTAGAGAATTCATGATTGGCACATGGCTCTCCCTGCTGTATGTAGTTTGTTTTATACATATATAATAAAATAAGTGTATTTGGAAAAAAATTGCATCACCTAAAATCCTTTCCAGAATGCCAAGCAAACCATGGGATTGATTCCTTTCTCTCACTTCCTACATCTTTTCCTTTTTTCCCCCCAGTTTTATTATCTTATTAATCCCTTCTGTATGTAAAGCACACACAATGGTGCTTACTTTTTATTAGAATTGTGGTGTTAATTGGGAAAAAGAGACATTGTGACTTCATGTTGTTTGGAAGATTTCTTTCTGGAGTATAAAATACATGTCTGTAAACTTCTGCCGCAAGTGAACAGTTCCTTTCACTAGGTGGACTCCTTGTTCTCTCACTGGTTGTTGCTGGTCTGTATGGAGCCTCTCCTCAGGCTGAATTTCTACTTTCTCATTCTACT
>NC_140491.1:1425000-1475000 GCF_964271855.1 Acomys minous
AGGTGAATAAACTTTTTCTTAGTAGCTTTAGGACATACTACATTTTATTCATAATAGCCAGAACATGGAAACAGCCTAAGTGTCCCTCAGTAGAAGAATGGATAAAGAAACTGTGGTACATATACGCCATGGAATACTATTCAGCTATTAAAAACAAGGAATTCCTGAAATTTGTGGATAAATGGATTGAGCTAGAAATGATCATAATTAGTGAGTTAACCCAGAAGCAGAAAGACTCAAATGGTATATATTCACTTATATCTGCATATTAGTCCAAGGGGCATGTCCCACGAAAGCCTTCACTTACCAGGAAACTGAGACAGAGGGGAGGACATTCTAGTGGGACTCTAGATGAGAGAAGCCTGGGAGAATGGCAAAGTAGAAGGATCCAGAGGGTCCTAGAAGCCTACAAATAGAACATTATGATAGGCATTTTTTCCTTCTAAAAAGGATACCATAATATAGTTTGTATTGTGGTATTTTCTTTTTTTTCTTTTAAAATTTATTTTATTTTTGTACATATACATTTATATTATTACACATATATACAATACATTACCTATGGAAGAAGAACAATGACACAATCAGGAATTATACAAATCTTACATTCTTAGTGTTTTGGCTATTTGTATTTGACAGCATTGAAGAAAACCTCTTTCCTATCTTGGTGAGTCTAAAATTCTGAATATAAATCTATCTCCATCACATCTTGTCATTATCAACTTAAAACATCTATCTACCCCTAAAAACATATTAACCCCTAAACAACTAAGCTTCATTGTAAAACTAAGCTACCTGGTCTTCAAGTCCCTCAGAGATGTAAGAAGGAGTAAACTTGATTATCTGAGTATTCCGGGAGTGCAGGCTAGTAGCTTTCCAAATGAAAAGATGACAGAGACAGTTTTCTACCTGAATAGCCACCCAAAACTCTGTATAATGTTGGAGCATCTTCTTCAGCCTTCTGGCCCAATATATCTGACAGACATATTTGGGAGGCAGAAACTATTGAGAAGTTCCTTACCCTATCTTGGCAGAGTTTGGCCATTGACTCTGCTTGCATCCAAGCTTGCCTTTTTAAGGCAGAATTCTGTATATGGTAGAAATGAGGACCTTTTGCCCAGTGGCTAGTTTGCCACATTTATAGCCATCTCCATAAGGAGGTCCTTTGATGCTCATCACCTTCTTTGAGGTAGACTGGGTGCTGCTTGTTTCATTGGTTAACCTGTCTCATTGTCAGTGAATCTTTAAAGTAATAAAAACATTTTAAAATGCCATATTCTGCATGTCTCTGGGTATTTTCTATTCAAATATGTAATACAGTTTCATTTGCAAATGCTGTCCTCATGGTTAGGGACAGTGGAAGGAGACAAAGAAGGAGGAACACAATTTTACAGTTAGGAAAGAAAACTTAGAAATGCCATAACAAAGACTTCAGTCAGTGTAGTGTAATCCTGAGCAGTAAAGATAAATGTCCTAGGCTTTCAGAGCTGAGCTGAGGTGTGTGAAAGGAAGCATGGCAAATCCAGCTGGTGGGAGACAAGGGTCTGAGGGAGAATCATGGCACATCATCTCACCCTGTCCCTGGTCTTAACACACACTGATTTGTAGGAACTTAGAAAAGAGCAAATAGTCCAGACATTAAACATTTTATTTTTGGCTTAACTGTTTTCATGCTACTGTTTATTTTACAGGCTCTGAAAGAAAGACAGCCATGATTAACTGTGACTTTTTGGAGTTGTAAAAAAATATATGAATTATTTTCCTCAATACAAAGGCCATTATAAATTTCTCTGGTTTTATATATTTAACTACCTAAATACCTATCTATATGAAAATGATGTCAAGCTGAATTAATTTAAGAATGCTTTTCATTTTATGCCATTACACCTTTTATAAATAGACCTTTCAAATGAAAATGCAATATTCTAAAATAGCACTTTTATAACTTGTATTATAAAAATCTTGTAACAGGTCATCTCTTTATAGTTACTGTTAGGTTTTTTTATTCTTCTTCTTCAGTATTCTTTGAGCTTTGGTTGGGTACAGGATTGTTTTGTAGATGTATTCATTTGGATGGGCCCTACCATTCTGCATTTTGATTGGCTGTGGTTTTCTAATTGTTTTGAAGAGAGATTCCTTGAGGAGTGAGGACTACAATTATCTATGGACATCAGGACAGTGTTTACATTGTTGTTAAGGATTATGCTGGCTTAGTAAACTGGTGGTTGTAGGTTCTCCTCCAAGATCCGTGGCTTCACTAACCCTGAGTAGTTGGCTAGATTTTCAATACCAGGGAATTCCCTCTTTCTGACTAAAAGTCTTGAGAATGTTGTTACCACAAAGGTAGGCGTGCCACTCTTAGGCCTTTAGGGTTATTGTGCCATGCTGATTGTTGATGTCACGTGTAGGTGCATAGCTTAGTAGGACTGTTGTTGCTTCCCTTCTCTAGACACTCGTATGACACCTTCTAGCATGATAAAAGCTAGTCCACCAGGAGGGAGGAGGCCTTCGGTTCAGTTCCAGCTCAGTGGCCTCTGGGCCCTGTGTCTGAAGTTCTTGGTGTCTTTACTAGCAGGGACTTAGCTTCCACCACTAGTGGGAACCAAGGGCAATCGCAAAGGCTATATTATGTGAGATTATCTTGGGCAGCCCTGATCAACAACTCAGAGAGAGCTCCCTGTGTCTGTATTGAGGTTTTTGTTAGGTGATCTTTGGCTCTTGGACGGTACACTGTCAGCTCTGACAGGAAGACCCACAGAGCCAAGAAATCTGGGCCTAGGGTGGCCTGCCAAAACTGATAAACCAAGGACCATGTATGGAGAGGACCTAGGTCCCCAGCTAAGATAGGCAGCTCAGTCTCCATATGGGTCCCCTAGTAAGGGGAGTAGAGGCTGTCTCAGCCAGACTCTGTTAACCGTCTCTGATCACCAAGCTGGGCGGTCCTGCCTGGCCACAGAGGAAGAGAATGCAGGCAGTTCTGATAAGACTTGATAGGCTCAGGTCAGTTGGTGCAGGAGGAGAGCTCTCCCTTTCTGAGGATTAGGGGAGGGGGATGGAGGAAGAGGGAGGGTGAAACCAGGAGGAGACAAGGGACTGAAGCTACAATCAGGAGTTCATTTGAACTATATTTGTTTATTTATACACAAAATGCATGTATCCACACATGTATTCCTCCCAGTGTCTTACAGAAATCTTAAAGTAGACATCTCCTCATATATGTTGTTCCATCAACAGGTAAAGGGGTTCATCCTAGGAAAGGCTAATTTCCTTTTCCAATCAGTCAGTAGTTGCCTATAGGTTTTTGTAGCCCATGAAATTTTCCTCCTTCCAAACTAATCTTCATTTAATATTGCCTTTTCAGTCTCCTTTATGTAGCCATTTCTAGGATACATCTTGGTACTAAACTACAGATGTGGGGCCTGTATAATTCCATTTTATACTGATTGTACTCTGTAGCCAAAATTATCTAAAGTTATTAGGAACACACAAAAACCTACTTGTTGATGCATATATTACTTTATATGCTATTATTATAAGTAAGACATTTGATACTTTTTTGTTTTAAATGTTATTTTGCTATGCATTTGAAACATATTTCATAGAACTACATGTGACAAACCTAGATTTTAGAGTAGGAAAAGGAAAAAAAAAGACAATTTGTAGATGATGTAGAGTCAGGTGAATGAAAATCTATCATTTAGTAGAATATCATTGTATAAACCTATCTCTTAAAACCATGGAATATTTCATAGATAACAAAAATAAGATTAAACACTGATTTCAGAGAGACTGACTAGGGAGACACACACGCGCACAAAAAAGCACTTATTATATAACAAAAGAATAACTTAGGCATAATGAAGAAACAAAATTACTGTAGAAAGTAGTGTCTTCGTTAAGTTCCTATGTTGCTGAAGATGGTAAGTTGTGCATTATGAGTACAGTCTTCAAAACATTTCACAGTATATTAACTTATTTTTGCCAGTTTCGTGTGTGTGTGTGTGTGTGTGTGTGTGTGTGTGTGTGTGTGTATGTGTGTGTGTGTGTGTGTGTATGTCTGTGTGTAAAATACATTTTAGTTATTTTCATCTTCCATCTCATTCTTGCACTTCCCACTCCTGCTGAAACCTTTCTTCTTGTCTGTTTTTTGTTTGTTTGTTTGTTTTTGAGCACCTACTGAGTTTAATTAGAAATGTTTGCGTGAGCATAGGTGGAAGGTTGTTTACCAGAGCAGAGGTAAGGTATTATTATCTACACCACAGAAGAAAATAAAATCCAGATAAACCTGTTGAGGAAGGATGGGGCTTCCTGGACCCTTTCTCTATTCATGATGAAACATTGACGGTCTTGAACAGGTAGCTACAGCTTCTGTGCAAGTATAGCAGCTCTGTCATGTCCAGAGCATGTTTTGCTCACATCACACCATCTACTGACTTTTACATTCTTTCTGGGCTTCTTCTGTATATTCCTTGAGCCATGGAGGAGGTGATAGCACTACCCAGTTTAGGACCAAGCATATTGGACATTACTTTTAGGGCTTTTGGCATGTAGATTTTTGCATTAACCACTGCCTGCTGCAGTTAAGTGTTCTTTGCAGTTTTCCCACCATGTCAGGATGTATTTTGAATTAAAACATTTTAAAAGTATTATTAAAATTGAGGTAATGAATAGGGAATGAGTAAAACAGGAGGGGCTGATTAGTCCTCACGCTGTAGAGAGGGACCTAGGTCATAGCTCATGTTGCAAAGGACAGACTTGTATTACTACCACATGAAAAATGCTTTTTAAAAGTATGTTTATTAAATATGAATCCTCCTTATAACTACATATATATAATTATATATTCTTCAATATCTATATTGAAGAAGTAGAGGAAAAAGGTTACCAGTTGAGATGTACTTTTAAAACAGTAACCTTAAATACCTCTCTGCTTTTTATGTAAGTTGTACCTGTATGTAACTGAGGACATCCTCACTAAGTCTTCACTGAATGAGTAGAGAAGAAATTACTTTCAAAGCACTATAGGAAAATCTGAAGCAGACCACAGATACCTCTACATAAAAGCTGACTTCTTCTTCTTCTTTTTTTTAAAGTCCTCTTCTCTTTATTTTATTTATTTATTTTTTTAATTAAAGGCTGACTTCTAATCACTTTAGGGCACAGAAGTCTTTGTGTGGCAAAACTTTATAATAAATAGTGTACACATATCTGAGATGTTACAAAAAAAAAAGAGCAGGGAGCTGCTTGTACCGAACAAGACCTAGTTACCTCAGGTCCTTGAATATAATACATGTACGTTAGATTGACTTCTATTGATTTTTTGAAAAATAAATTAAAAGGCAACCTAAGCATGTCATACAGCAATGAGAAGTTTGAAAATAGGCCATGTTAGCTACTTAGTAATTAAAACAAGCCAACTTTGATTGGTGTTGTAGCCGATTTTGAAACACCAACCTTCAAAGCCTTATAACCAGTGAAGTGTCACAGCTTTGGCACTAATTGGGTCTTCTAAGGCTTTTATTAAGACTGAATGTCATTTACTTTAGCAGTTAAGAGATGACTAGATTACAAATCCCCACTATTTCCCAAAACTTTGGTAGGATAGATCATCACTGGTAAAAATGAGCTGCAGAGTTTTCAGTTAAGAAGCCAGGATTGATTATTAGTGCGGGAGAACCTAGAGTAGAAAGGATGCGAAATCCTCTCTGTCTTCTCCTCCTCCCTGCAGAGCATGTACACGCTCACATTTGTCCTCAGAAGTGGGAAGCAGGAGGCTATGAGAAGAGAAGGCAGTGCCAGGCCTGCTCTCTCCAGCACCTTTGATTGCTCATTACCCAGCAGCCTCCCGCAGACCCACAGGCTGTCTCGCCCTTTTCTTTTTATGTCTGCCTCTTGGAGAAAGCCAGCAATCTGTTTCTTGAAAACATTCTTTTGATTTCTCTTTGACTTCACTGGCCTTTCTTCATATTTTCTTTGCCTTATATATCTCCCTGCCTCTAAATTTTGCTGCCGCCTAGGGTTTATGTTACTTTCTACTGGTACATAACAGATTACCATAAATTTGGTGTTTTGAAATAACACCCATTTTATAATCTCACTTTCTATGGAGCAGAATTCTAGTCATAACTTAGCTGAACCATCTCTTATGACTGCACTCAGTCTGGCATCTGTATCTGGGATGTAACCTAAGTAACTGAGATTTATTTCCACACTTTTTTTTGCTTGTTGGAAGAATTTATTTCCTTAAGGCTATGGGGAGGAAGGGCTTTCTCTTTGGTTGTAAGGAAGCCGGTGGCTCTGATATGCTCCTTTGCAGAAGTTGACTAGTCAGAGAAAAACCCAGGCAAGACTAAAGCTATAGTCGCAATGAAATAATGTAATTGCATTCTGTGCCTTGGAGAAATTTTGTCATCTCTCATTTTATGAGCTATAAGCAAGTTAGAGGATTTGCCCCACTCCAGCAGATGAGACTCATAGAGGGTATGAACACAGGAAGCGGCAGACAGACACGCACACAGATGAGTTCTCTGCATCACATTTCTCTCTCGTCGTTTATTCATGTGTTTCATGTTTTTAAAATTATGAGTGCCAGACAGCTTTTATTTTACAAATGCACAGCCCCAAATAAGTTTCTCTAATTACCTGATTTTTCAGTACCACTAACGTTCAGCTCTTTGTAGTTGCTCTAATCAATGACAAGTGTATCATCCCACACTCCGTGTTCTCTCACGTCATATTTACTTATCAGAAAATTTTGTCCCACCTATTTCCAAACTATTTCTTCTTCCTCCAAGTTCTTCCCACTTTATTCTCTGCAAAAATTACATACTATATTCTTTTTTCTTCTTGAAGAAAATTTCTTGCATTCCTAACAATGGCATGTCTGTTACCCTTTGAGTAGGTGATACACACTTCCAAGTGTAAGGCCCTTTCTGGCCATTTATGGTTATTGGAGGCCTCCTTTCTTCAGATGCCTAGTAATTTGTGTACTTTCTCTCTGTGGGAAAAGAGACATAAACACTTTCTTACTCTGCTTTTCCTGTTGTTGTTCATTCCAAATAGCCCTCACCATTCCGGCGTCAACTCTTTTTCATCCCGACACATTTTTAAAGTTTCTAGATTATTTTATTGCTGTGTGAAGTACCATGCTAACTGTACATAGCCGCACTCCGTGGACTGCGCAGTCCGTTAAGACACTTATCTCACCACACTGACACTGTGTGAGCTCAGGGCTGGGATCCCCATTCCCTGCAAGAAGGAGAATTTCATGAGTTAAGGGATTGACGTTTGGTATCCTCCTGTATTTAAGCCCTCAGGGCTGTGCTGGGAACATACATAGGTATTCCTTCAGAACTGCTGAACGTGTGAGGGAGTTCGTGGGTGAATGCAACCATTCTCCCCTTATCTTTGGGTCTTTAGCCCTTTGCTTTGATATGGAATCTTAAGTTCTTGGAGAAGTATGATTTATCCAAACTCTTTCACATCTTGACTGTGTCCTTGTCATCAACTGAAATGTGACCTCTAGTTACCAGTTAGGCCTCGAGCAATTCTAGCCTTTTTCTTTCTTTCCTTCAGCCATCTCCAGATCTGTTTTTAAGATGAGCCATAGAGCACCCTACTGCTACGGCTTTGATTTTGCTTCTCCTGGAAGCTCAGAACTTTCCCCTGTCAGATTGTATTCTGTTAGGTGCTGCTTCTCTTCAGACAAGGTTGGATGTACTTGGCTGAATTTCTCAGGAATTCTTTATCCTCCAAACCAAGAAACATATAAAGTAGGTAATGGCTGTTTTCTGATTCCTTATCCAACATATATTTCCTGCAGGGTTTTCATCTCTGTAACCTGTCTAACATTTGTTCTGTGTTCTTTTATTCTTTATGTCTCTACACATTCCTCAAAATCATGTTATAGGACAGGACTTTCTATCATTCATGTAGGCTTCAGTTTAAAATATTAAATAGCTGTATGGATTTCCTTCGTGTAATTTCTCTTTTAAGTCTTTACTATTTTTATAAAAAATGTTTGTTTTCCACAGAATTGGGGTATTAGTTTACTGATAAATTTGTTTTAGGGCACAAACATAAAAAGAGTCCTCTAATTCCTAAATTCACATTACTATAATATGTGGACCTTACCAGAATCTTAATGTTTGCCTGACTGCAGGTGGCTATCACTTGCGGAGGTTGTGTATAGATCCCCCCGGGTGAGAAAAGCATACAAACCCTTTCCTTAGAACCACAAGCAGACAGATGTGACCTCATTTTTTTAAAACCATACTTTCTTTTCATTTCAAGTTTGAGTCATTTCATAAAATGTATTTTAATTACATGTTCTTTATATGAAAACATTGGCGTCTGATGGAATAGTATGCGATGGTTTCTGGGTAGCGCAGCCTCCTCACCTGCCCTCATTTTCAGTTTTTCTGAAAACTCACATTGCTGTTTTCTGCTGTGCTTGTAGGAAGCTGATTCTGAACTTTTGAGGAGATCCTCGGCACTCGAGGGACTCTGCAGGTAATGGGAAAATACACACACATAAACACACACACAAAATAATCCTTCCTTTTTTTATGGGATGGAATTAAAAGGTCTGATAGAGAATTTGGTAAAAAAAAAAAAAAAAAAAAAAAAGAAATTCATATTAGTGCTCATCAGTACTCCTTGATAGACTAACTTTATAGTGCTAACCACACAAACAGTAGTGATGCACAAGAAAATGTAAGTGCTGTCAGCGAGTGTGTTGAAGAGAGAAGAAACACTTGTAAATAGTATATACTTAATAAATAATTTTTTTCTTTGGCCAGCTGAGACCAAGTATTTTAAAATACGTCATTTATCATTTTAGTGTTAAGAGCGCCCCCTGGTGTGACTATATAATCATATGCTTAGGTGAAATTTTTGGTTTTTTTTTTTTTTTTGAATCTCTTTTTGCTATTAGATCGTGTTGGGCCTTCTTTTCATGCTAGTTTGAACAGCGTGCATATGGAGGGTAACTCTCAACAGAGCTGCAGTGAAAAGGTTTTCCCATCCCTGCTCATATTTAGGATCAGTTTGAAAGCAGAATATGGGAATATGTGATTTCTTTTTTTATTTTACTTTTAACTTTTTTTTATAATTTATTTAGATTACATCTCCATTGTATTCTCCTATCCCACGTGCTCCCCATGCTTTCACCCTATTCCCCTCCTCTAGATCTCTGACAGAAGGGGACCTCCTCCCCCACCATATGTCCACAGCCTGTCCATCAGGTCTCATCCAGACAGCCTGCTTCGCCTTTCTCTGTGGGCCACAGGACCTCCCCACCAAGGGAATTGGGGGCACCAGAATTCATGTCAGAGGCAGTCCTCTCTCCCCCCACAGCTGTGGAGAATGAACTGTCTGTTAGCTAGATCTGAACAGGGATCCAGGTTTACAGCATGCATTATGCTTGGTTGGTGCAGCAGTTTGTGCAGGCCCCCCTGGGACCAGATCCGCCAGCCTTGATGTTCTTCTTATGATGATCCTGAACCCTCTGGGTTCCCCCCAAAATAAGTGATTTCTAAAGTTCTTTCTGTCCTATTAATTTAGTAATTGTGCAATTATAAATACTTAATATTATGGCAGGATCTATGGTTTTTTGGTGTTAATAGACTTGCTATGGTAAATTGCTGTAAAAATTCCTTTTTGGTAAATTCATGGCCATTTCAATAATTAAACAAGAGAACTCAATATCTTTTTCTTTTCTTTTCTTTTCTTTTCTTTTTTTAAATCCATAATGTGAAAAAAAGCCACAAATCTTGAGGCTTTCTTAGAAGCCTTCAGTTCCCTTATAGCTCTTAAATTGAAATGTAAATGACTTTCATCCTATACCATGTCCAGTGATCTTAGCTTTCCCCCTGGTACCCAGTAAGAGGGTCTTATGTTCCCAGACATGACCAGCAAAGCACTTACTTACAACTGCTAGTTTTCCTTCTATTTAAAAGTAAATAAATCATCCTTGAGAAGTTAAATTGCATATAACATTTTAAAATACACATGTATAAGTTTGACTGTGGTAATTATTTTTTCCTATTCTCTATAGTCCTATTATTTCTTATATGTTTGTTGTCTTCGTTGTGATAATTGCAAGACTACTGCATTAGGATGACTTTGTTTTGTCTTCTCTTGTAGATTTTCTTCTCACCATCGACCAGGTACGTACTTACACTCGGCCCTGCTTTTTGAATAATTGTGTTTGAATTGTAGTTTTCATATTTACAGTAGGAATCATGATGGTTGGGCAGGACAGTGACTCATCAGCTTAATCTCATCTCTCAAGGAAGAGTGCAGAATGCGCCTCATTGGACACTGTTAATATATACTCTATGTCAGATGTAGGCAGATTGAGTGTTTCTTTATACAACACATCCCTGAAGTAGATACTATTAGAAAGTTCCTGAGTATGGAAGTCAAGATCCCAGTCAACTATTCCTAATATGTAATGGACAAACAACCACAGTATGGGATCATTAATTTGAATGCACATATTCATAACTGCATGTGTTGATGTTACTGCCCTTAAGGGCTAGCAATCTCATAATACACAGACATAGATGAAACCAGGATTTGGAAAGACTGAGGAGATCCTCTGAGATGTATCCATTAATAGGAAAACAAGAATTACTTTGGGAACTTACTCCTCAATGAAGCTTCCTCAAACCAGGGTCAGCTGCTTGCTTCTTTCTCATTTGACATGTCTTAATTTTTTTGTGGACAGGCTCCCATGCACACGGCCATTTTCTTTATGTACCCTGTATTTGTATTGTCTTTGTGAGGCCCTATCATGGTTCTTATGGGTTACTTTGTTGATTTTTTTTACCAGCAGATTTGGCTCTTAAATTTTTTTAGTGGGCAGAATGATAAGTTTATTGTTGCATTAATAATTGTTTTGAAAGTTACTAAGTAGCTCACCGTGGAAACTCGGTATGAACAAGCCTGGTTTTGTTTAACATATCTAGTGCTGCGTATTTTCCCTTTGTCTTAGATTTGCTCTGGGAAGCAGCTCTTCCATGATAGTTCAAAAGCACATGGTTGATGGTTTTTTGCACTGTGCACAATCTTGTAGTTTGGTATAATTACATTTGTCTGCTTTAGTTTCTTGTGCCTGGGTGTTCATATTTTTAAAAAGATGAATGCCTCTACCAAGATCTATGACTATGAACCACTTATCTCATTTTGAGGCATATATCCAAATGACTAAAATCTATACAAGAAGAAGATTCCTGCATGTCCAAGTTTATTGTGGCCCTAATCATAATAGGCAAGCCGTAGAAGACACATACTTGCATATCAGATCATCAGTAAAGGGAAAGGAGTGTATGTAGGTCATTGGCGTCCCTTTGGCAGGCTGCTTGCTTTTGTGTTTGCGCTGTTTCAGGACCTGGTTGGATGAAGACTGTGCAAGTAGCTATGCGTCCTGGTACGCAGCACTAAGGTATCACATGACCCAGCATACACTAAGCTTATGGAAATCAGTTTAACTCTCATGTTGAATCAGTAAGTGAGTGAAAAGAGCAAGAGCTGTGCTAACTCTTTCTCCTCATTCCTGCCCCACAGCTGTGCAGGATCCCTTTGTTCCCTGTGCAAGAGCACCTGGTTAATAAGCTTTTTAGTTTTGAATTCGCTTAATAGCTATGAAATCAGTCTTTGCATTTCCAAATCCTCTGGTACTGTTTTAGTTTACACCTTTATGCTAGACAATTAGAGCCAAGTCCTTTCATTGGATTTCCTGGCTCTAGTTTTACCCCTTACCAATAAATTGTACCTACTGGAATAAGGCTAATTTCCCTAAAGGAGGTAATTAATAACCATTTGAAATGAGTCTGAGTCTTTTGATTTTGTTCTTGCTTACTTGGCTTCCAGGTCATCTCATTACCGTTGTCTTCACTCCTGAGTGTTGTGTTGTCTGTCCCTGAAACCTTTCCAAACAGTAGGCTGCTTCTCCTCTCACTCTCCCTGTACCGCCATGCAACCAGTGCCCTTCTGTACAAGTGCATCTTGTATCTTCATCTTCACCTTCTGACACTTTTCCAGACTGAAACTGCACAACACATGCCCAGGCTCAGCACCTCTTCAGTGACCTGGTCTAAGACCCTTTCTTTATTTCCTATTTCATTTCACAGGGTGTTCTGGCTAGTTTTATGTTGACTTGACACAAGCCAGAGTTACTGGACAAAAGGGAACCGTCGTTGAGAAGATGTGTCCATAAGACTTGGCTGTAGGCAAGCTTGAAAGGCATGTTTTAATTAGTGATTGAAATGGGATAGACTAGCCCATGCTGGATGGGGCCATCTCTGGCAGTTGGGCCTGGGTTCCGTAAGAGAGCACTCTCCCATGGCTTTTGCATCAGCCACTGTCTTCAGGTTCCGGTCCTGTTTGATTTCCTGTCTTGACATGCAACACATACAAACATACAAACTCATTTATTCATGTGCTTTATTACTATGAGGGACAATCTGTCATTTCTGTTCTGTGAGACATAATCTAATGAGATGAAATTTCTAGGAAAATCCTGGTTTGTTTATATATTTATCTTTATTACTATCTTTATTCTTCCCTCTTATTCCTTCTTCATTCCTGGAAAGTGCATGTGTTGGTGAGCGAGTGCCTCTGTCTTGTAGCTGTGAGGGAAAGAAAGGACAGGGTTTGTTCAGATTTAAACACTGACATTCTTGAACTTCCAGGGAAAAACCAGTAAATAACTTTACTTGTAAAACTACTGTGTTGGGTTTAAACCATTGTTTTTAGGGTTTTCTGTTTAATAGTTCCCTAATTGATAAGTTACCGGTATATATTTGTCATTGTTTTACTTGTAGTTTGTATTTTTTTTTTTTTTGGCTTTATTGTTTCTTTGTTTTGACAGGGTTTCTCTGTGCGTAGTTCTGGCTGTCCTGGAACTTGTTTTATAGGCCATGCTAGCCTTAAACTCAAGGAGATCAGCTTACCTTTATCTCCCAAGTGCTGTAACCACCAAGCCAGCTATATTTTGTATTTTTTCATTACTTTATTTATCACTTTACAGCTTGCTCACAGCCCCTCCCCTCTTCTCCCAGTCCCACACTCAGACCCTCTTCCCCGTTCCCTCCCCTCTCTCATAGAAGGGTATTTTAATTCATAGATCATGTGTTGGATCCTGTTGCTGCAGCATACTTGTTAGACACTAAGGTTTAAACAACACTGCTGTGCAAATGTTTTTTGATCTTATAAAGGCACAAAAATTATTATAATATGCAATGCCATATGAGATAGCCTCACATTGTGCACATCTAAAGATGTGCCACCTAAAGATAAACAGATGAGAATATATCCATTTGGCAGGGAATCCCTTAAAAATAACACATGTTGTAAAACCTGGGAATGAGTCTATCCTGTGAGGTATCAGCCTTCAGGGCCAGAACCTCTTTCTTGTTCTTTTACATGACATAGTGTAGGTAGTCACTTATCTTAAGTGTCAGCCGTGCTGCCTCTTAATAACCATGAGAATGAGTGCGCGCGCGGTCTAGGAAACTAAAGATAAAGCTCCCACTTGAAGCAACTGACAGCCTGTCTTTGGAAAGCCAATTTGGTGAGAACAATCTGCAGAAGGGGCAGAAACTGTCACAGGAAGTTGCCAGGGATCCTCTTGAAATACAGACTGAAAAGCAATAAGCCAGAAGCTGAAAGGAGGGAGGAGGTAAACAAGGCACTGAAGCTCAGTTGTTGAAAGGCAAGAGTTAGTTAATGGGCAGCAGCACCAAATCATCAGGCGGCCAACAGCCCGGAACGGAGCACAGAGGGAGGACAAGGGAACAAGACTCCCCAAGACAGCACAAAAATAAGCTGCTGTCCTCCAGGGCTTTTGGAAAAGTCTCTTTGAGGGAAGCCAGATACAGACCATAATAAGGACCCTATTTATAAAACCAAAGAGGTTCAAATGAGCTAAAATGAAACAAGGATCCCAAGACATAAAAATTATAATGTGTCATTGTGTTGAAATGGCATTCAGTGCTCAAAGAATCTAATTCAAACGAAGGTCCAGGGACAGGGACGTTGGCATGGATTTCAGCACTGGATCTTGAGATGATTATTTGTTGGTTGTTTGCTTTAGTGTACACTTTGTACTGAAAGAGTTCCAGCAAATTCAAAATCAATACAATGAGGAAATTCTGGAATTGGGCTACATGCTGTTTAGAATTCTGGGGTCTTGGGATAAAGTACTGAAAGAAATTTGAGTACATTGCCACTTCTGACATCCTGGTATAGCCAGAAAACAAATAAGAGGTTTAGGTTTGAATAATAAGTCTTCACTGCACATCAAAACCTTGCATTGGAAGTAGCCATGAATACCAATAAAGCATCCAGGTGTGTTAATCACAACACAGTCTATGCTTTAATCCTACCTAGGATTAATGGACTAAATTATGCTTTGAAGCATGTGTGCAAGGGTCTGATGGGGTTCCCTGATATTCATTCGTAGTAAAAAACTGATCTTCCTAAAAATTCAGAGTGACTCAAAAGCATAGGATAGAGGATTATAGGTATTCTGGCTTTATGAGCATATTCTGCATGATTATTTTATGTGATAAGGGGTGGTATTTTCTTCATCTGATGAAATTAGCCTAGTATTTCTCAATTAATTTAGTATACATTATATTTGCATTACATATATTAATAGAAATGCATTAGATCACATATTTTAATGACCTAATAAAGATATAACGGAGATCACTCACAGTAACATTGTTGTGTGTGGAGAGGGTGGGCAGGGGGCATTGGAAGTAGAAGGGAGACAGCCTTTGACTATAGCAGTACAGTGCCAAATGGCATAAAGATGTGACAAAAAGAAAGATTGTCTTTCTAAATTTAATGCTGTTGTAGAATGTACTAAATTTTGTAATATTTTCTTGAAAATATTTGTACTGAATGTGTGGCTTGAGCTGTGAGACACAGTGATGTAGTCTTCATGTTCATCTTCTGGCAGTACCTGGGTGTCAGAAGAAGAGTATTTGATCAGATTCATTTGTGTAGTTTATTCCGTGACTCAAGAATCCTAAACAGCATTTAGTCAAAATTGAGAATTCTCCCTTACATTTGCTGTGACTATTATACACTTTAAAGTCTGCACTAAAACAAACAAGAAACAACTATCTTAGGAACAAAAGAAAGCAGAATTGGATGTTATAAAATATTCATTTTATTATTTTTAAGTGGACAGTTCAGCAGTGTTAATACTATCCAAGGATAATGCTGTTCTTTAGATTTAAATTTTAGATGTATACATTTTAGTAAATATCCATTTTAAGTTTTCCTCCATGCTTTCAATACTGGAGATAATTTTAGTTACTTTATAAACTAGACTTTTTAAATTAAGTTCTGATCATTTATAAATCAGCTTTTTTAATACTTTCATTTTTATTATTATTGTGCTTGTTTTTCATTCTTTGCCAATTTTGAAGTGTCACACAAAAAAGCAAGAGACAACATAGGGATATATAGAGCTACATAACCTCTTCTGTTGCTGTAAATATACAACGTCTCTCCGTTAAGTCATAACACTTACTCTGGTGTTTTAGAGGTGGAATCTCTGTGAGGGGAGCGGGATTAGACCAGGCGGTCAGGATGGAGCCTGCCAGGACAGGTGGCTTTGTATGGAGCGTCCAAACGAAGGCATACTACTTCTGTGTTGCCTTAGGACGCCAGATATAATCCTTTAACCTGAGACAAGAGCTATGGACAAAACAGCCCCACTAAAAATTCACCCGGTTTCCGGTATTGCAGTAATAGCAAAAGAAACCAGAGTATGGTAGTGTACAGTAGCCGTGCGTGGTGGCGCACGCCTTTAATCCCAGCACTCGGGAGGCAGAGGCAGGTGGAGCCCTGTGAGTAGGAGGCCAGCCTGATCTAAAAATATGAGTCCAGGACAGCCAGGGCTATTACACAAAGAAACCCTGTCTCAAAAAACAAACAAACAAACAAACAAAAAACAAAAAACAAAAAGAACAAAAAAAACCAACCCAACAAACAAAAGTAAGTGATTTTAAGTGTACAATTCAGTAGTATTCTAATACTGAGACTGTGTGTGTGTGTGTGTGTGTGTGTGTGTGTGTGTGTGTGTGTGTGTTCCAGTGCCCTGGAGGTCAGAAGAGAACATCAGTTCTCCTCCAGTTGGACTTCCAGGCAGTCACACTCATGTCCTCTGCAGGAACAGCATGTGCTTTTGGTGCTGATCCACCTGTCAGCTCCGGTTCCTACTTTATCACTGAACTAAATCTCATAGCTATTGTGCTTTTATTTTTGCTTGTTTAAGAAGCAAACATTAACATTCTAGATTCTTTACAAATTAAAAAATACTGTGTTTACTAATTTTTAGAAAAGTTTTAAATTTTACCCCCTTCCTACTCTTTCGCATCTGTGCAAGTATACCTGGAGGTAGAAGATGTATGTATCTGTAATATTGATGGAGTTTCCAATTGTCCGTTATTTTGATTATAGTTTTATGTTTTTACGAGCAGTGAAGAGTAATGTTCACCTCTTAAGGTCATCTCATTGCTACAGTGCATTATCAAATGTGTTAGGAAAATATAGGCCATTCTTAGTGCACTCATGTTTTAATTATCATTGAGACTTTTTGTGTTAGAATAATTTACATTTCCTTTTAGTCTGAACTGTGTTTCACAAATATTGTCCATTTTAAAAATGAGAAGTAACAAACAAACACAAGCAGTCCCAGCTGCTGTATAGGTTTATGAGTGTGTTAGCTTTGCTATGTCCAGAAGACAGCACTGTAATCAGGATTGCCTGCTTTGTGGGCTCTTCTTTCTTCTACCCCTCTCCACCCTTTCCCCACCTTTTAACCCCCTAACACTAGCTATAAGAGAAAAAGGATATCAAGAAAAGGAAAGAGATCCCCAAATAAAGTCAGGGGTCCGAAACAGGGCGCGTTATTGTCCGACTGCTTCCTCTGATGAGGGGCATTGAGCTCCTTGGGGCAGGTTTGCTCTTCATTGTCTGGATATCTGGTTTCTTGTTGTTTCTTCTTTGTGCACAACTACTTAACAAACTGTGATCGACAGCAACTGACGAGCAACCGAGAACCTACCCTATGGGGCCTCAGCATTGATATGCCCTCTGAAAAGTCCTCAGAATTCCAAATGTCACACAGTTGTAGAAACTATCTGCAGCTGGCAAAATCATGCACCTGGCAGAGCACAGGGCAAATCATAGCTTCTGGGATGCAGCCCCATTCCCTTGCACCTGGGATTAAAATGAAAGCGTATTCTCATATTCTTGATTTATTTAAAAACAAAATTCCAGGAGTCTCCTTACACATCAGGTCATAGCGTTTCTTCCAGTTTGCTGGATATTACATTGTTTCTACCCCCTCTTCTATGGTACCTGCTTCCTGAGCCTTGCTGGGGGCAGCTTTGATACAGATGTCCTGTTTAGGTGTGAACATCCACTGTCTCATTCTTAGCACTTTGACCAACTCTCCATCCTTCGTTTGACTGCTGCCTACTGCAGAGACAGCTTCTCTGACCAAGTTTAAGAGTAGCCCAACGTATGCATATGAACATACATATTCAGAAGACAGTTTGATAGCATGGCTATCTAGCAAGTTAATAGCAGCCTCTACTCGAGGGCCTATGTCATACATTTCTAAGCAGTCTTCCTATTAAATTCCATTTCTTCACAACTTTCCCAGGCAACTGATTAATATTCTCAGCTTGGTTGCCAAATACAATTACTTTTATTCCAGATGTTATATAATAAATTTCAGCATCCTAGTTTATACTCTGACCTTCAAATTTATTTCCCATATATTTGTATGACTCCTCAGCTATAATATTACTCAAACAAAACCAAACTTGCCATTCTTCATTTTCTATCTTCTTTTCCTGTTTATATGGGATATTGTCTCTATATGTCATAATGTCAGAATTTTGTAAACACGGTACAGTATAGCTTCCTACTCTTTCCCCATTTCTTTTTTCATTTTAGTCTTTTTAAATTATTTTATTTCATTGACATTACGAGACAGGACCTTGTTATTGCCCCTGGCTGGCCTAGATATAATGCTATGTAGACCAGACTGACCTCAAATTATAGCACTATTCCTAGTTTTACCTCTTAAATGTTTGAATTATAGCCATTGTGCTGCTTAGTATAATGTTGATTTAACAGAAGGTAGAGTCATTATGAGAGTGAATCTCAACCTAGAAAACTCCTTCATCAGATTGGCTTTTAAACAAGAAAATGAGACTTTTTCTTAATTAATGATTGATATGGGAACACCCAAATCACTGTGAGCAGTGCCACCTCTAGGTATGTGGGTGCATATGCTATAAGAAACAGCACTCGCTGGGTGATAGATTGTAAGCTATAAGAGGAAATAAACTCTTTCCTCCCCAAACTGCTTTTAGTAATATTTTATCACATAAATAGAAACCCAAAAAAAGGCATGTGCCACTATGCCTTACTTTCTCTTCTTTAGTGATAATTTCTATATTCTCTGATGAAAGGTCATTTGTAATATATTGCTTTTCTTAGGGCTTTTAAGAATTCTTCTTTCACTCTTTGAGATTGCAGTAAAATAAAAATATTTAACTCTTTTTTTCCTCTCTCTCATGCCTTATATTACACACACTCTCACTCTCTCTTCCTCTCTCCTCACCCCCATCCCCCATGCACAAACACCTAAATACATAGTATAATATGTCTAGTTAATGTTATTTGTGTGGTTTTTTTCCAGGCTGATCTTTAGATATTGGGTAACCATTTGTTGTGTTCTTCCCTCAGGCAGACCAGTTCTCTCACTCTCAGCATTCCTGACCCTTAGTGCAGGAGTTGCTTTGCCTGTATGTATTTATGGGACTGGTATTCACAGCTTTGCGTTTTGATTGATTTTGTGGTTTTGTTGTTGTTATTTGTTTGTTTGTTTTTGTTTTTGTTTGTAATTGTCACCACCCTCTTTTGCTAAAAGAGGTCTCCATGATGATGGGTGAGAACCACACTTACATGTGGGTATAAATGTAGTTAGAGATTATGCTTGTATGTTGTGGTAACAATTGCAGGTTCTCCTCCAAGATGCATGACTTCACTAGTCCTGGGTAGTTTTTAGGTTTCCAGTACCAGGAGTCGTCTTCCTCTTCTTGAGCAGGTCTCATCAGGTGGAGAGCTGTTGGCTACCACTGAGGTACTCATGACATTACTTCACCCTCACAGTCATTTTGTGGTGTTGGTAATTATTGTGGTTCATAGGCATTATAGCTTGGTAGGACTCTTGGGACACCTTCTGGTACCCAGAACATGAAATCTAGTTCTTGATAAGAGGGCTTGGGGGTCAGTTCAGTTCAAAGGCTTCTATGTCCTGTGTTTAAAGTTCATTAGGGACTTACCTTCTACTTCTGAGGGATGACTAAGGGCAATAGCAATAACCGTAATGTTTTAGACATTTCTTGAACAACTCTGAACAATAATTCAAAACAAGGCATCTTATACTCAGTGTTGTGTTGCTGTTGCTTTTGTTCTGTCTTTGGATTTTGGATGGATCATTGTCAGTCCAGAATGGGAAATTTCATTTAAACTATATATGTTTCTTCATGTACTGACTGTCTTAGAGTTATTCCTGCGAAGCGGCACCATGACCATGGCGACTCTTACAGAAGAAAACATGTAATTGGGGCTGGCTTAGAGTTGAGTCCACTGTCGTCACCATGAGAAGCATGACGTGTAATGGGCTGGCTTAGAGTTCCACTGTCGTCACGGTGAGAAACATGGTAGCATGCAGGCAGACATGGTCTGGAGAAGGAGCTGAGCTCTACATCTTGAGCTGCAAGCCATAGGGAGAGGCAGTGAGTTACTGGGCCTACTTGAGCTTCTGAAACCTCAGAGGCCCACCCCCAACGACACACTTCCTCCTAATGGTGTCACGGCCAATGGGCCAATGAGGATCATTTTATTCAAACCAGCACAGCTGGCATGTATATTAAAAGTATTTTTAACAAATAGTTAATAATTTGATTTATGACCTTTTCAGCTATCCTGTTATTTTATCCCCTTCCTCCTTTATCTCTGCCCCCATTAGAATCTCTATCCCAATCTTTTCCATTTCCCCCACCAGATCATTTGGACCCTGGTATTCCCTCTCTTGTGTCCACCCGCATCAGCAGCAGCAGTCTCTCTTTACTGTTCTGCTTTGTGCAGTTACTCCAGAATGTGTTTACTCAAGTAAAAAGGTCTGGAGCTCCAGTCTCCAGTGAGAATCTGTGGTGTTTGTATGACCCTGAATAGTTCCATTCTCGAGCGATTAATCCATTGTCTTTTGTGCCAAGTAAAGATGTTTATGATGATATTCTCTAAAAAAACAACTATTACTAACAAGATTTTCTTGGAAAAACTGAACATCAGAAGAAATTTATCAGTTTGTTTTATAAAAGTGATGCAAACTAAAGTAAAATTTAGATCTCCAACAGTTTTGTAAGTGGATTGTTCTGAGCCAGAGTATGATGTAATTATATCACGGTCAACAACTTCATCTTTAAACTTTCTGTAATTTAAAAAATCTAATTCCTCATCTCTACTAAGATTTCTCTCTTCCAGCACTTAGAGAAGAGACTTTAGTTAAGTATTTCCGGGAAACTACATAGAATTAGTTGGCATATTTGTGAGTGTGTTCAAGTATTTGTAATATATACAAATCATGTTTATCTGTCATTCTTAGTTTCTGATTCAACATTTTTATGATGTTTTTGTTTTGCTTTGCATAGACTTAAATTTACTCTTTTGTTTCTTGAATAGGGTTCTATATACTGCATCTATCACATACCTTATGACCTGATGGACACCTAGTATTATCAGATGTTTGTAGGCCAGATAGATGCACAGTTTTACTAAGTAATTTTTTAACATTTTATAGGATTGTTGAATACATTTTCTAGCAGTCTGACAGCTTAATTTTACCATTATATTTTCTACCCTAAGTTTTATATACTTTTCTGATTTTCAGTTTGAAAAAGTTGTAATTTCAAATCCTTGTTTTGTTAATAGTGAGAGTTAGTTTTACTTTCAGATATGCAACTTTTGTTCAGTCTTTCTGTTGAGTTTTCTTGTTTATTTTATGTTTTAAAGAATTTATTTTATGGTCTAGATTAGTACCTTGTTATTTTTAAACATTGCATGTCTATCTTCTTGCTTTTAATCTCTTTGTAAACTAAGAATATTCCATTTTGAACAGAATTCTTCTTTATATTTTGTTAAGCTTTTAGGTTTTTGCTTAATTGGTTTCTTAGGTAAATTTAGTAAGATAGAATTTTCATTAAAGATAAGCATGCTAAGTATATTTTGATGAGTTTTGACAGATACATATTTTTGTGTTCTTACACATGCAATCAAAATGGTAATTTTTTTATCTCCCCAATTTTTTTCTGACCTTTTACAGTTGATTTTTTCCTTTGTTTACTACCCCTAGGCAACCTGTGTTTGGTTTTCTGTCACTAAAGATTATTTCTGCTTCTTCTAGAATATGATATAAATGGAGTCATCGCTGTGTGTACTTAATGCTTGATTTCATTAACCTAGTAAATGAAATAAAAGAATAAACACACACACACACACACACACACACACACACACACACACACACACAAAAGTACATACTCAAGTATCCATTAAATATGTTGTGTTCCATTTCCTGGTACTCTTTATTCCTTCTGGTGGTAACCAGGTTACCATTTGAGGTCATTTCTCATTACTACCCAGTCCTTCTTTTAACATTCTTTTTAGTGTAGATGAACTACAAATAACTCATTTTGTAAAGCAAATCAGTGTGTGTGTGTGTGTGTGTGTGTGTGTTGCATGTATGTGGGGGACAAACCTACCTCTTTTTGCCCTTGTGGAGGCAAGAGTTCTATTTATAGTTTTTTCCCCAGATCTCTATCTTATATTTATAAGTGCCTTTTGCTGAACCTTGAGTTCCAACTATATTGGTTGGTCAATGAACTCTGCCCCTGGGGTCGCCCGTCTCTGCATCTGCTGCATTACGATTATAGACAGACACATGCTGTGGGCAGAGTTTGGTACTTTTTTTTTAAATCATGGATTCTAGGGACCTGAACTTAAGTCCTGAAGATCATACAGTAAGTGCTTCAGCCACTGAACCATCTCCCCAGTGCCACCAACTTTACTTACGAGTCATTTCACTTCCTGTAGTATTCTTGCCTGAAACTTATTTTGTCCTTTACTGTAAGCATGTCAGTCTGAGGTCGTCTAGCCTCTGATCACTTTTCTTTAAATTTCTACGTCAGAGTTCCACGTCTGTACTGAAATATCCATCTGATCATACATTATTTTTATCACAACTATTAACATACCACAATTATTTTTTCTTATCTGACAATCTTAAAATCTATATCATATCTAAATCTGGTTCTGATTTAGTTTTTCTTCTTTGCCTTGTACATGTTAAGAATTTATTGTTGTTGAAAAGCTGAAAATTTTGGTCTTTAAATGATTAAGTATCATCACACTTTTGTCCTGCTAGACTTGTGATGTAGGACTTGTGTCAGTGTAATCAGGACTTGTGCTACAGTGTGGGATAACTTCATCTTTGTTATCCTTATGATTATGGCCAGGAGAATTGGTAAGTTTTCTGACGCTTTTGTTAAATCTGGCTTAGACTAACACCATAAATCTAGTTCTTTCATGCTGTTGGCCTTTGTAAGTTTTCTTGTTCCTTCATCCAGAGGTAGGCCTGGCAATATCACGTGTCCTTGCCTCACTTGGTGCTAGTAATCTGAGTCATACAGTACAGTGGAAGGAAGAGACAGTCATTCAAGGATGCAGTGAAGCCTTGAAAAAGCAGCAGGGATCAGCCTCAAGAGACTGAACCCCAAATAGCCTTTCAGAAGCATATTTATTGACTTTTTTTTTTTTTAAAAAGCTGTTTTTAGAGTGAGCCAAGTTTCTTATACTAGAACCCCAGGACTAATCTAGGTGAGTGAAGGTAGTGTCCTGTTCTCGCTTACATGGCATATGGTCTGTATGTTAGATAAAGACATTTGGTCTTGTTTCTCTCCTCAGACACCCACACTTAGACTTCTGTCTGTATTCAGACCTTCGTTCTATGATAGACTTAAATTGTTAATTTCCTTTTTGTCTGTATGGGTTTTGGTTTTGTTATGTACATAAGGTAGGTATTCTTAAACTTATTCACCTTACAACTCTGTTTTACCTGAAAAATGTTTATGCAATCTTAGGTATATAGACAAATAAACTACTGATAGTGTTACTTTCTTGTTGCTATGACAAAAATGCCAGATAAAAAAGCACCTTAAAGAAAGGATTTCTTTCAGCTTAGGGATTGAAAATATTGTCTGTATTGGCTGGGACCTCACGGTCACTAGAACATGAGATAATATGACAGATTGTGCCATTGGAAGCAGAGAAAGATGAATGCTACTGCTCTGCCGTCTTTCTCCTTTTGATGGAGTCTGCAATCGCAGTTCTTAGAGTAGTGCCTCCCACATTCATGGTGGCCTTTCTTCCCTCAGCTAAAGCCCCCTCCCCTGTAAACACCCTGACAGCTGTGTGTGTCTCCTGTGTGAATTCAAGTCCAGTCAGGTTCACAGTGAAGAGTCAAAAGAATCAAGTTTATTTCCAAACAATTTATTTTGTATACATGTATTTTTAATTTTCTAGGATAAGAGCAAACTTGTAATAATGTATTTTGTTTTTTATTTTCATGGTAAAGAACTGAATCTTGGGTTGGGAAGCTCTCTGTGGGTAAAGAGCGTGGTGT
Source organism: Acomys minous (assembly GCF_964271855.1). Classification (NCBI taxonomy): domain Eukaryota; kingdom Metazoa; phylum Chordata; class Mammalia; order Rodentia; family Muridae; genus Acomys; species Acomys minous. Next base: position 1,448,789 of record NC_140491.1, read on the forward strand.
GCAATCTTGGAGTATGGCGCTACCTCCATCTCCCGGGGTGGAGATAGGTGGCTCGCATGGTTTATTTCCCAGTCAGACCCACTGAAACAGGCTTGGTAAGTGACAGTGTGAACAAATAAATTTGAAAGTAATAAGAAAGACAGCCAGTGCTTAGCACTAGCCTCTTCATGTGCTTGCACACAGGCAAACACTCTCACTTAAAAAATGTCACACATAGAAGTGTGTCTTTGCTAAATAGATGATATTGCAGGATGCAGAGAATCTTCAGGCTTTCTCAGGGTTGATTACTGTTTTTATTTTGTAATTGTCTGTGATTGGGAATGTCATTTATCATTAATGCGAACTGTAAAATGGGAGGCCATTTTTGAAATGTTTGAAAATTCATTTTTAATTACAAGGTAAAATTCATTGAACATTTTTATGAAACTTAAGTTTTCAACTCCAACACCAAATTATAAAGTCAGATTTTTCAACATAATCCAATCCAAAGATACTTTTAGGTTTTTAAATGTGTACTTATTTTTTATGAACATGTATGCCCCCAGCAGTTCCATAAACACCTCCAACTCATCATGTCTTTGACTTGAATGAACTTTTTGTTCACAGTGTATTTGGAAACACTTTGGTGTTGCCAGATTTTCAAAGACCTCTGCATTTATTTAGATGGAAAATAGAAGTAATGGCTTTCTGCATTTTTCCGTCTCTGAGTCATATTGCTGGGGGTTGGTCAGGTGTGCTGTGCATTCAGATCTAGAGTTCTGGTTCCTGAGATCTGGTTTCAGTTGGACATAGGCCTTGTCACATTCAGTGATCAATTTTGTAAAGATTTGCTCCCCAAATATCTCTGCCTTGTTAATAAAGAAGCTGGACAGTTAGTGGACAGAGGAAGGCTGGACTTGCAATTTGATGTGGGGGCGTTCTCAGGTAGGGACAGAGAGAGAGAGAGAGAGAGAGGGAGGGAGGGAGGGAGGGAGGGAGGGAGGGAGGGAGGGAGGGAGGAGCAGAAGCAGCCCAGGCAAAACCAATATGGAAGTAATCAGGGCATATGGCTGGGAGAGAGCAAGACGAGCTAGACGGCTTAGAACAGATGCTGACTGCCCAGTTTGTGAGCCTAATGCTTATTAATAACTCTAATAAAGTCTCTGTCATTTATTTGGGAGCTAGAATGGGTGATTTTTAAAGCCCCGCAAATTATAACATTGTTTCATTGTGTGTGTTTGTGTGTGTGTGTGTGTGTGTGTGTGTGTGTGTGTGTGTGTGTGTGTGTTCATTCAGTTATGTAATAATGTATGTCTGCATCATGGACTTTTTTTTCCTCTTTAAAGTTGGGGTTGCAGAACCTCCAAGTAAATAGTGTGCTTTCTGTCATTTGTCTGTTTTTACACATTTGTCAGACTTGTGTACATCTTTGATATAAGAGAAAGTAATTTTTAAAGTACAATTTTAATTAAGGAGCCATGAGATTTTTTAGAAAGCCACTCAATTCTTCTGTTTTTCTGTCAATTTGATATGCTATTATTATTTTTGTGTCAGTGATGAACAAATATTCATACAGTATATAGGAAGGAGAAAAATAAAAATGGGAATATCTCTTCTGCTCCATGTTCCATTGCTTTCCCCAATTCAACTCTGTATTATTTCTTTTTGTCCCTGAGATTTTTCTTGTGGTTTTATGCTGTGTTCTAGTTTCTCTCCTTCGTGTTCTCTGTTTTAGCTATCTAGGATAGATCTAAACTCTTTGCAGCTGTTTTGAAATGTAAGAGGCATCTGACAGCATAGTGTCCTAGAGTTTATTTCACAATATAGTTAATAGTCCACTATAATATTTCATCCTTGATACTGACAGAGTTTGTGACAGTTATTATTATTTGACTTGTGAATTTGAGTAACACTTCAGAATTATTTTGTTGAGACTCTTTTTTGAGTTTCTTTCCTACAACCACAGTATTGAATAGTAGGCAATGAGATGCCCAAAGAGATAAAATGATTTTTTTTAACATAAAAGAAGTACTGGTAGCATTGTACCATATTCTAAACTTTGTTCTAATATCAATATCACTAAACACATTGATGTATAAACTCTTTATTGTTTACTCAATTGTGTACTAATTGTTTAAGACTATATTATAAAAGTCTCAAAAATTTTAATGTTTTTTGCAATTCCTGGTGAGCTTTAAAGACTACCTACCAAATTTATTTCCATGTGCTCTTACGGAGTAGCAAATTCAATATAAAGGAATTGTCTGTGCTGTCCACCATTTTTCCTTTATTTTTTATGAGAATGGTTGAGTTTCTTTGGTATATCTTTTAAAGTGTTCCTCAGTTTTTTTCTGTGATTTCCTATTGAGTCTATGACTCCTCGCTGAAAAAAGAGACGCCTAAAAAGTTATTAAAACAGAGAGCATGCTGTCTCTGACACTGTTGTGCCTGAATTGGTTAACTGTGTGTTGGGAACCAAAGGCTGGTATGCTGTCTGTGGTACATTTCATATGGATGATTAATTGCCTGTCTGCCATACCAGAGGACCCTGATCAGGAGTTATCTCATTTCTATGCACATAATTGTTATTCTATTACATTAAAAGATAGTTGAAGCCTAGGAGAAGACAGCTGCCATACTCATATGACCTTCACAGAGGTCACAGCAAAACTCTCAGCAGTGGCCTACTATAAAAGACCTCTGTAGAATGACCCATCCCATCTTCTACTAAATGTGTAAAAGGTAAGTACAGACAGCAGATTAGATAAAGGTCACCGAATGCATATGGTTACATTGAGTGATCAAATTTTGACATGTGGTGTTTCTCTTTGCTCATCTGAATTGTCCAGCTGTTTTCAATCCCTGTAGTGTGGCACAGGTGCAGTGACTTGACCTTTGTCATCTGTGTCCTAGGAATCACTAGAGGCCTTCAGGATAGTATTTTGAGAAGACATGTCTTTTGCAAGGTTGCATATTTCTAAAAATTTAAATTGCTAATTAAATCAGTTTCTCTTCTGTATTAATCATAGAAAAGCCAAAGTCCAAAAATATATCCAAGTATCACATATTTAAAGCAAGTCTAAAGCTGGGAGACACTTATGTTTGAGGTGGGTCTTAGTAGCATAGACCCCTAACTGTTCTCAGTGGTAGACTGTTTTACAGAAAAGATTCAAGAATCTGTTTTTCTTTCACCATGCCCAATATGAGTCTTTAACCCTATCTTCAGGCTTTTCCTCAAATTTTTTGAACAGAGTAATCTTCCTTGACCTATATTTGTTTTATTTTATCGTATTTCTTCAAGAGGGTAAATTTTTCTTTTATAGAAAGTAGATTTTTTTTCCTCACATAATACATCCTGATTACAGTTTGCCCCCCCCCTTCTACTCCCTCTCATGCCCTCCCCACCCCCCTCTCCTGCCCAGATCTACCACCAAAAGATTTCTCTCATTCGAAAGCAAACAGGCATCTATAGGATAAGAACTAAAATATAATAGGCAAAAACAATGAACACATCAGAAACTGGACAAGACAAACAGAATGAAAAGACCCCAAGAGAAGGCACAGGAAACAGAGATCAACTTGTTTGCACACTCAGGAATCTTATAAAAAGTGGGTACTATAATCTATAGGCAGAAGACATTCTCCTCCCTTTCTGAATGGTTCCAAGAAGGTCAAGTTTTGATAGTCTATTTACTCCATGTTTTTGGAACCTGTAGTTAGATAATTAAAGTTTTCTAAATAAAGCAAGTCAGAGCAGGTAGAAAAGGAGGGCAAGGTGAGAACAATAACATTGAATGCATTCTCAAGTTTGCATGTCGTGTGTCAGTGGGTAGGCCATGGCTTAGAGAGCTGTAGACTAACAAGGCCATTTTTACTGTGAGCATGCCCAAATCTCAACTTCCTCATTCCAGAAGGCTGGTGGATCTGGACGCAGGAGTGGGCTGCACAAACTGCTGTACCAACCAGGGTCAATGTATGCAGTAAACCTAGATCCCTTGTTGAGATCTAGCCAATAAACAGCTCGTTCTCCATGGTTGTGGGGAGAGCGCTGGGCGGGGGTTGAGGTGGGGGTCGGGGGGGTGGGTCTGCCTCTGACATGAACTCTGGTGCTCCCTATCTGACCACTTCCCCTTGGTAGGGAGGCCTGGTGGCACTCAGAGGAAGGGGAAGCAGGCTATCTGGATGAGACATGGTAGGCTGTGATCATATGGTGGGGCAGGAGATCCCTTTCTATCCGAGGTCTAGGGGAAGGGAAACGAGTGAAAGAGGGTGGGGGACAGGAAGATACAAGTGAGGGGATAACTGTTGGGATGTAATATGAATAAATTATTAAAAAAAACAATGACATAATAAATGTTTCTACTTATGTTGCAAATGATTGTCAAAACAATAAATTTATGCAAATCCCATACTCAAGTTAAGTACAGACCTTTAGTGAATATTTAATAAATGCAACTTCCATTGTAATTCTTATTTTTCATTTATGCACAAGTCAAATGATACAGATTGTCATAAACAGCAGTAACATATCAATAAGCCACTTAATTTGTATAATTGAGGTGTGAATTTTACTTCTTTCATATTGCATCTATTTTTTTTCCTTCTATTTCTATCTCTTATTAGCTTTCCACAGTCCAGTCTGAGCAGCCTCTTCAAAGCGCTGGGCCTCAATAATATTCCCTCTCCTTTTGTCTAATCTAAAGTGTATATTGGGAGGATCTTAGTATATCTGTGCTTCAAAAAAAGACCTTAGATGTACACCCACAGATACTTTTCTAGGTTGAAAGTAGAATTTTTAGTTAATCATCATGGCACCGCAGTCCCTACCAGGAGCCTCCGTGTCCCTGCTTATACAGCACTAGTTGTAGTTCAAATCTAGGTTGGGTTACAATGAAAACAAATCAGTAACCTATGTAATATTATCATGTGACATTTGATGGGGAAACACGAACACATGTTCTTTCACCCCAGAACAGGACACTGAATATGGAGCAAAATAACAGCTCACTAAGTCCAACTTGACGAACTAATGGGGTTTATTGGAATTACTCCCTGGAACATCCATGAGAGGTTGGACAAAAGCAGAGGTTATTAGAGAAACTGACTAAGAGATAGGCTTATCCCAGTCTGGGGGACACTGACAAATGCTGCCTGTTTGGAGCACTGCATATTTACCAGTGGAAAAAGTTCTCTGCAGGACTGTTTACTGCTTCTATAACTGGGGTGGTAGCAGGGAACATGTGAATCTCGTGATTTGCACTTCTTCAGGACTTGTGAGTTTGGTTCTTGAGTGTAAGGGACCCTTTTCCTCCCTCTAGGTGGGGATGCTTCCATTTGTAAGAAATTGCTACTCAGCAAATACTCAGTCTGCATCAAATCTGTAAGATTTTACAGCCTGATATTGTATATAGCAAATGGCCTCTTCTGCCTATGGAAAATCATCCAAAGCCAGCATAGAACAGTGTTTGAAATTAAATATTTCATGTTAAATATCTTCAGCACTTAATGAGTTTCTATAATTAATAAGATATTTTGCAAGGGAATGAAAAAAAAACTTGTGGGCAGGGTCTGGAAAGATGGGTCAGTGGTTAAGAGCATAGACTAGTGCAAAGGACCTGAGTTTGGTTTCTCTTTACAGCAGTCATCGCAGATGGCTGGCAACCAGCTATAGCTTCCAGTTTCAGGGTATCCAGCCCATCTGACCTTCAAGGAACCTGCAATCCTGTGTATATATGTATACTCAAGACATATACATCATTAAAAAGAAAGTAAAACTAAAGGTTTCAAAAATAAAATGATTTCAAGATGAGTACAAAACAATTAAAATTATGATACAGAATATATTTTTAAAAGAATTTCTCTGAAAGTATATTAGGAGTTCAGAGAAAACTAATATTACTTCAATTTAAATTTAAAATTAGAAACATGGTGGCATTTCAGTGATTATTCTAGGACAAAAGACACAGGCAGTGACATGAGAAAATGCATTTTAAGTAGAAAGATCAGCCTAAGCAGATAACTGGGGAAGAATATATGAAGCATATACCAAATGGTGAAACTCACTATACATGAAGAAAGAGTATGAGTTGAGGTTCTACCATATAATTATAGGCATTGGGTACCATGTTGTCTTAGAATTTCATTGCTCTGAAGAGACACCATGACCAAGACAACTCTTACAAAGGCAAACATGTAATTGGGGCTGGCTTACAGCTTAGAGGTTTAGTCCACTGTTGTCATGGCAGGAAGCATGGCAGCATGCAGGCAGACATGGTGCTGGAGGAGCCAAGAGTGCTATATCCTGATTCAAAGGCAGCCAAGAGGAGACTGTCTCACATCAAGCAGAGCTTGAGCATATGAGACCTCAAAAGCCCTCCACAACATTGGCACAGTTCTTGCAACAAGGTTACACCAACTCCAACAAGGTCATACCTCCTAAGAGTGCCACTTCCTATGGGTCAAGAATTTAAACACTTGAATATATTCATTCATAACAGGGACCAAATCTATTCAAACCAGCGCACTTGATATATTTTGTTTTATTCATGTGTATTCAGGATTATGAGAAAATTTCAGGCTATCATAATTGTATCATATACTGAATATTGCACTTTGCATATATATTTGTATGTTTATTTCATTGCTTTGTTGGGTTGGATGAAGATAGCTGGGTGGAGGACATAGGCAGAACCACGCCACCTATTGTACTTGGAGTTATTTTCAAAGTCTCAACAGCAACAAGTCTCATTTTCTGTCTGTGAATAAAAAAGAAAGTTTTGAAATTTACTCTTGTGGTTGGATAAATGTTTTATAAGTATTTATTTTATACCTTTCCAAAATAGAAGTAGGAATACAGTAAGTGTTTTTACTAGGCAAAATGTGTTATTTGCTAAAACAACTACTGTATTACAGACTCTTTAGGCATTAACGAAACTGATGTACACATAGCATTAATGCATTTTCTGTAGCCCTGATAAGAACCCTCTGCTCAAACAATACTGTCAGGGATATTTTTAATATGAGAGAACAAGAAGGATTATGCTTCCCTCGATCCTGGATAAGAAAGTAAGACTGATAGTGTTTTTATCAATTCTTGGCATGCCACATGAATGAAATTGAATCATTTCTTCATCTGTATGGTATGAGAAGCATATCGCTTTTTTATAATTTTTTCAGAGTTTTTATTAGCAGTTAGGTTAAACTGAAATGTTATTGGCCAGAACAGTGAAGAAGTATGGTGAAGCTAAATGTGAGATGCACAACATATAAAATACCAAGGCAGGTGTAGGGGAAGGTGCTGGAGAGGTGACTCTACTGTTACTAGCACAGGCTGTTCCCACAGAAGATCTGTGCTTGTTTTCCATGCCCACATGGTGGCTCCCAATCACCTATAAGTTGAGTTCCAGAGGATCCATCATCATCTTCTGCCTTCAGTGGACACCAAAGCATGCACGTAGTTCCCAGGCATACATACAGGCAAAAACCTCACGCACATAGATAAAATAGAGTAAAAAAAATAGAAAAGGCAATAATGTAATTATTAACAACTAGGATTGTTTATTGTTACATTGCAGGTTATAATAACATATATGACTGTGAAATGAGTTCTAAGTGTAGTTGATTCAATATGATTATGTTTTTTTGATGGAAGATAATTACATTAAAGATACACTTAAAGGGGTACATCATAGAGTACTTTCCATTATTTGCATTTCACTGTGAATTAAATTCAGATAAGAAAGCAAGTTATTATTTATCTTCTCTGAAGAAATTACTCCATTGCATAGGGAAACCAAAGTGGAAATCTGGATCTGAAATACGTGCTGAATTTCAGGGTCAGTAACAACCCAAGAGCTTAGAAAATAAGACCTTAAAAAAGGCATTATTAAATTGACTTTAAGATTTAGCTAATAATGTTATATAGACTACTGGTTGCTTACTCAATTATTTCTGGGCAGACATTCGCTAGTTATTTGTTACAAACATGTGATTTTAAACAGCAAATTCAATGTGTACAAAAGTGATGCACATCAGTTATGCCTCAACATAAAATAAAACTTTGCATGCATTGCCTACGTATCAACAGTTCTAGCTGGGAGCCTGGAATTAAGGCCTATTTTTTATAGAGGAGGTCAGTCTCACCACTTATTTGTCTAAAACATTGAAATAAATTTTTGGTATGTTGGAATCATAATATTATATAACTGAGAGTACATTTATTATATGGTTTTAAGCCAACTTTAATTAATTTAAATGTTCACTATGCAATTACATAGAACTTTATTCTCTGGATTTAGGTCCATATTCATTTCTTTAAGCGAGAAGTCAGAAACATGGTAGTCTAGAATCTTCTACCTTCTTGTGCACAAAACAAAAAGGAACTAATTGCATTTCAAACAAAATGACTAAAGAATCAAAAGGGTAAAATGCAACGAAAATGTAGAGATCTTGATCTATGAATAAGGAGCAGCATTTATAAACAAAGAGGCTTTGACCCCAAATGATCATGTTATAAGGGCTGTGAAGATGGTTTCTAGCAGATAGTTTATGGCTTCCCATCTCTTTAATATTTAGACTTTACTTGAAAATATCTAAGCATATTTATTTTATTACATTGAGTTTTTAGAACACGATCTAATAAATATAGGTGTACTAGTAGATCAGGGGACATGGACTTTACACTTGGTAAAAGTCAGTGAAGTATTGTGGCCAAGGGGGCATTATGTGAAGCCGAATGTGGAACCAAACAAGAGGAAAATGGAAATTACACCAAAATATCAGCTAAGCACTAATTTTAAAATGAGTATGGCTCTTGTATTTGCAGTTTTTTATGTCTTTGTTTTTCACCAGTGTTGCCGTTAGCAGTCCATTCTGCAAAAATATGACTCATAGATGTAGACGCCTAGTGGGATTGCAATTCTGACAAATAATAAATGTAAAAATGTCTGCAGTGTATATCATGATTCTTAGATATGTGACATTCGTGTGTGTTTACACATGCATTCATTTAATATGTAGATATTAGTTCTTATTAAGGGAATTGCTGACATTTTATTAGCTCAAAGCACATAATAGCACCAAAGGAATATTCAATAATGAAAATAGCACTGGGAAGTCTCATTCTGATTTTTATAATAAGAGATTGAAGGGTAAGAATTTATCCTTAACTTTCTCTGTGAAAAACTTTATCTCTTGGAAGGGAAGGGAAACAAGAAAAGAAATCTAGAGTAATTGTGGCCAGGACACAAAAGCAATTATAGGAAAGCACAGGGAAAGTGGCCAAATGACATACATATGCTCAGCTTTGATAAGTGTCAAACCCGGTGACACTGTAAGGAGATGATTGCAGAGTCTGGGATGCTTAGCTGACCAATGAACTGAGCTATTTGATGAGAAAATGTATCATGGCAACTGTAGCACAGTAACTGGGCTAGTGAAAAGAAGTCAGAATTTTAATAATAATGAATACAATTTTTACTGTTACTATAAGTATTTTTACTGACAGCCTTGCTCTAGAATGTAACATGATTTCATTTCTCATGTTTTCTGAGCTGTAATTATGCTCCCTCCAGTCCCCCACCCCCTTTTACTGGTAAGGGATGGAGATGGAGAAATTACCAGGAAGCTTCAAATTACTGATACCTTAATTTGGGAACTTTGCAACGATTGCAAGAATATCAGAATCCATTGAATAACAACCTTCCATATGACGATTGGAAACACTCCTTAAGAATAAAATGAGAATTTATGTTCTCTTAAGCAAGACAAAGTTGTTTGCCATAGATACTGGCTGCTAAGGAACTTTGTGGATTATTTTATAGATCATCTGCATTTATTTCTTCCTATGCCTGTGGGGGCTTCATCAGGTACCTTTGAACTCAAATGGTCTATCTTAAGGCTTTGATAGGACTCCCTGCCAGTTCCCTCTCCTCACAGCTTTACGACTCTAAGCTCTTCACCTCACCCATGGCTCTATGGGGAGCTGTGGGGATAAGTTAAGCACTCACTGCCCTCCTTTCCTCAGACTTCTCTTACTAAATAACCCAAGCACTTCTACAGGTGCATAAGCCTGGTTTTATGCCCCTGCTGTAGTCAAAAACTGAAAAACTGATGCAAAACAGGAATTCCTTCAATGGACTTCAGCAACATGCCTGCCACTCTTTCTTTGTCAAGTGAATAACATGCTGATCTGACTTAAAGTTAGAAACTTGTGCCAGAAGAAAAGCAGTGTGAAGAATACCATGACATTCTTTCATTCTTTTTTACACAAACAATTTACTCAGCATTCAAATGACGTTCTGTGAAAGGAGCCATAGAACCTGCTTCTATAAAATCTCCAGCCAAGCTGAAAGAGACCTTACAGGAACTTACCTGACCTGATTTCCTTGTTTTGTCTTGCAAATTTCCTCCTCCAAAGCAGTCATCCTAAGGCACAGCATAGCTCACAGGAGAGTCTTTTGGAATCTTGTAGCTCCACCCACTGCTTAACCACTTGATTAGAATGGGAACCACCTATCTAAAGACATTTTAGGTGCACTGTTGCACTGTTAGGCAGGATGTCAGCTGTCAGTTGAGGGTGGTCTTTGTCATATTAACATTGTGCCTGAACCTTTTTTATTTTTGCCTTTACAAAAATGAGATTTTGCCTTATGTAGCTGAAGCTGGCCTGAACTCCTAATTGTGTTGAGATTACAGGTATCCTTAGTCTACATTTAGAGCATGTTAGAGCAAAGTTTGGATCAGTCCCTTGGCCATTGTCAAAATCTTCAATACTTTGTTAAAATGGGAAACCAGAGGCAATAGTAAAAGGTACTAAGTTTGGTCTCTTACACCCAAACTTTTATGCCAGTTTGATTGCATCAACTCTTTCACAGGACTATATTTGCAAGCCAGGAGAGATAAACCAGTGAATTAGATGAGGCCATGGTCAATTGGGCCATGTAACTTACTTTTGGCTTCAAGGCTTACTTTTGGAGTGATCACATGTGTAATGCTTTGATGATGAATGCCAATTTTAAAGCTTGGTGGGTCAGCTATTGAGCAGTTGCTAACAGACAGTGGAGGTTGTGCAGGAACTCAGTGATTTGTGCATTGTTAAACATTCAGTCTTTACTAAATGCTAACAGATGGTACATAAAGGAACATTTTGGCTTTGCTCCATAATTTCAAAGTCCCATATTGTGTGTACGGTTGCCAGGGATTCCAGATAGCCTTCTTATCTACCAGAGATACTTCAGGCCCAGTTGTGTGTGCTTAGATATGGTTGAGACTTAATGGTAGCATTTGTAGGAGCTTGGAGCTGGTATGTAGCTCTCTCTTACTTGGATCAGCATTCAGAAATACTAGTTTGGGGGAATCAATTCATAAAGGGACCAGATTAGCACACCTACTTATATGAAAACAATCTCAATATCTAATATCTTAAAGGCATCCTCTGAATTTTTGTTTTGTAATGTTTATGTAAACGTCAAGATTTAATGATGGAATTTTAACCTTTGAAGGAAGTAATTACCCAGAGGTAGAAGGCCTTTGAAGTTCAGTAGTATAGTTCTCAGTATCTGATATGCAGATATTAGGAACAATAGAGTTACTGGTGTATTAATTACCTAGAGGATTCAGAATCCTCTTTGGAATGCTAGAGGGAGGGATCTCGGCAGTTAAGAACACTGGCTGCTCTTCCAGAAAACTTGGATTTGATTTCTAGCACCCATTTAACAGCTTACAACCTTCTGTAACTCAGGGTTAGGGATCCTTATGACCACGAAGGCACCAGGAATATATGTGGTGCACATAAGGCAGGTAAATCTCTCATAAACATAAAACACCCTCCTTAGCTCTGTACTTATCTGAGCCATGTTGTATTTCAGTCAAAACCAGAATTTACCAAGTGGTGGAATATGGCTGGTGAATTGGCTCCACAGGTAAAAGTTGTCAGTCTCCCAAGCCTCATGTTAGGAGTTCAGTCACCAGAACCCACATACTAGAAGTAGAGGATCAAATCCTTCAAATTGTCCTCTGGCTTCCTCACACCTGCGATGGTATCAGTGCATGCGTGTGCACACACATGAATAGAATACAAAATCAAAATGCCATCTTTTCCCTGTAGCATGTAGTAGACGCTTGAGAAAACACCAGAAAGCACCAAATCCAAACCACAGCACTTAGGCAAGAGGATTAGCAGTGATAGACTCTCCTATTCCTTCACTTTGCATGGGAAGAGGTGCCTGGGTGAGAGGGCAGCTATTTCTGCATGTGTTTGTGTTTCCAAAGAAATCCCTTAGCATAACTGTGCTCTTAATAAAAAAGTTTAAGAGTAGCATTGTATAGGAAGAAGAAGACAGTATGGGTTTAGATCTTGCTATATTGAACTGAGTGTCAGAAAACTTAGCTGCACTCCACTTTGGATCATGGAATCTTCTAGTCCCTTTGTAACTGGGTTGGGATCACAGTTCAGTAAAATTCAAAGCAAATCCAAGGAGATTCTGAAATTATCAGAAAATGGTTGGAATATAATACTAATGCGATAAGTAGAAATGCTAAGAGCAATCAAGCTTCACATTTAAAAAAATCTATGTAAAATCAATTCATTTTGTTCAAATTAACATTATTTACTTAGCATTATAAAATGTCATGTGCCTGGTGATGTTACTTCTATTTAAAATTTTGGGCAAATGGTACAAAGAGTTACAATTTCAGGCATAAGTTAGCTTTAAATGGAGTACTTTTATGAGATGGATTGAATCTCACAATGGAATTTCTTGTTTACAGGGGAAAGAGGAAGTGGAAATGTGACAATAAGCCTGGAATTTAACTCTTCAGTGATACAATTTTTTGTTCAAAATAATGTTATTTTCATTATATCAAATTATACTTTAAAATTCTGAGATGTGTCACCCACATTGAAATCTCTGAGTGCTAGCAGAATAAACTCTAATTGTATCTATAAAATTAACCTTTCCCCTAAAGTATAACTTTGATTACTTTATAGCAACAGATTCAGGGGTTCTAGCGGTGAAAGAGATAACATATTTTAAAAACTAAAACCAAACAACAGCAACAGCAAACAGCCCCAATCCTGATCACTCTTCTTTGCTCAGGTAGCTTGAGTTGGAAAGGTGAAAGATTTAAGAATAAAACTTCAGTGGTTCATTTGGATAAAAATCCATTTCTTTTCCCTTTTTATCAGTTGAAATACATAATTTTGTTTACTCTTTTTAATTTTTCTCCTCAGTGATTCAGGGCATTGTTAATATCAACAAATAGTAGTGACCTATCAGAAATTTTAGGTTTCTGTGGTGGCTAGCAGTTATATGTCAGTGAATTTGAAAATTCAAAAAAGATCTGTTCACTAAACAAATATCTTCAATAATAATAGAAAGCATTTTTAAAGATACTGCTTTTGTTCTGAGAGCCTCCTTCCCACCACTTCCCTTCCCCTCTCCCTCCTTCTTTCTTTCCTTTTTGTTTTTTCCTTCTCTCTCCTTCTTTCTTTCTTTCTTTCTTTCTTTCTTTCTTTCTTTCTTTCTTTCTTTCTTTCTTTCTTTCTTCTTTCTGTGATGGCTGTTTTAGTTCTTCAGTAGCATAGGAGGAAGGAGGCCCAGTGTGGATCAGCTCTGTCGTGATATTTGAATGCTTGCCTACTTGTCTTTCTTGAGCTCACCTGTATTTTGATCTCATCTGTTGGTATTACAGGCAGCTGAGTAAAAGACACTGAAGGAAGAGAAAGGAAATAGCACCGATAGTCCATACATAAGCTGATAAACCTCCCAAATTTTAAGTGCTTACTGGAGTCACCGACCTTGAATTGAAGTCCTGTAAAGTTTTTCTAGTCCACGTTCAACTTCTGATAAAACTCTTTAGCTTTATCAGAAAATAGAACAAACAAGATTTTGGAAAAAGCAGCTGTGTCAGCAGAATGCTTGTATGGAATGGTAGTCTCCACAGCTAAGTTTCGCTGTAGCCCGAGAGTACGCAGTGGTGTTCTATGGATCATTCGTGATCTGCTGCATCAAAAGTTACAAGATTATGTTATTGATGAATTAATATTAGTTTTTTTGCCATTTCATGAAAATGTTATTTTATCATACCTTTGCTTTAATCATATTTAATTTTTATGACATTTTAGAAGAAAAATATATACAAAGAAATGGTATATATAATATATAAGGAAAATATATATTATATATAATAAATATTATAAATACAGCCTTCCCAATCCATTTAGCATTACTTGTATGTCTACATATGTGATACACATACATCACATACATACATATATATGATTTCAGGGCTGACCACTTATTGTTGGATAACCAATAGGGACCTGACCCCTTGGAAAGAGTATTTCTCCCACTCTGAGCATTCCTATAGTGTGTGTGTGTGTGTGTGTGTGTGTGTGTGTGTGTGTGTGTGTGTGTAAGTGTAAGAGAGAGAGAGAGAGAGAGAGAGAGAGAGAGAGAGAGAGAGAGGGAGAGAGACAACACTATACAAAAAGAAACTATTCCCACTATTCCCAGAGGAAGCAGGAATGGGACACAGTCATCTGAAAGAAACTGAATGAGGGAGGACTATATGCACTTTGAATAGTGAAATGACATGGATGGCCAGGGACTATGTGGAGGAATATCTTGAGTGTATGTAACAGCTGTCAATAAAGCTCGGTTTAGCCAATCAGCTGGGCAGAAGGACATGAAGTGGGAGGTGGGACTTCCTGGAGATGGGGAGGAGCCGAGAATTGACAGTTAAGGTGGAGAGAAGCTTCTGAGGATCAGATTGGCACATGCTTGGGATATATGTAGATTATGAGGATTAGAGTAGTTTATTTTAGTTTATTGTTAAGAAGGGAGAAGTTTAGATTCTGCCCAGTGTAGTGCTTACAGTTTTGAATTATGTTTCAGTCTTTTTGTGTCAGTTATTGGCTTCCTAGGCTGAATGGATACATTTTATTGTAACAGACTGGATAAGAAAAAGCCCATAAGGTTTTGTGCAGTCTAAGGGAAATCGCCATAAACAGAAAGTATAACCCATGTAGGGTGGCATCCCTCTACAATCTCTCACAAGGTCAGGCTGAGCAGGCTTCAGGTCTCTGCATATCAAGGTTCCCTCAGTCTCTCCCTTCAGAGTTCCCAGCTCAGATATTTGCTCTCAGTAAAGTCTCCCTTGCATCCCACAACCAACCGTGTCTCTCAGTACTTCTCTGTACTTACCTTGCACTGTTAAAAAGAAAATTGTCAAATAATTTATTTATTTCCCTTAAATTCTGATCACAGCTTCCCTTCTCTCCTCCCAGTCCCTCTCTCTTCCATCACTCACTCACCTCCCTGTGTTCCTGCTTCTGCCTTTCTCCTCAGAAAAAGGGAGGCCTCTGATGGCTATCAACCCTGCATATCAAGTTGCAGTAGGGCTAGGCATAGTATCATCTTCTACTGAGGCTAGACAAAGCCTTTCAGTTAGGGGAAAGGGATCCAAAGTCCGACAACAGAGTCAGAGCCAGCTCCTGCTCTTGCTGTTAGGTGTCCCACATGAGGACTAGGATGCATAACTCTTCCATATGTGCAGAGAGCCAAGGCCCATCCCGTGCATGCTCCCTGGTGTGTGGTTCAGTCTCTGTGACTCCTATGAGCCCTGGTTGGTTGATTATGTTGGTTTTCTTGTAGTGTCCTTGACCCCTCTGGCTCCTTCAATCCTTCCTTCCCCTCTTCCACAGGATTCCCCAAAATCCACCTAATGTTTGGCTCTGGGTCTCTGCATCTTTTTTCATCAGTTACTGGGTGAAGCCTCTCAGATGACAGTTCCTAGGCTTCTATTTGCAAGTATAGCAGAATAAAGTTAATAGTGTCAAGGATGGGCTCTTTCTATTGGCATGGGTCTCAAATGGAGGGAGTCATTGTTTGGCCCCACCCACACTTTCTGATCCATATTTTACTCCTGTGCATCTTGTAGATAGGACAAGTTGTGAATATAAGGTTTTGTGGCTGGGTTGGTTTCTCAGTCCCTTCATTAGAAGACTTGCCTGGTTACAGGAGATGGCCTTTTCAGGGTTTCATATCCCCTCATTGCTAGGAGTCGTAGCCAGAGTCACCCGCATAAATTCCTGGGAGTTTCTATTGTACCAGGTTTCTAGCTCCTCCCAGAGGTGCTCACACCACAGAGGCCAATTCTTTCTCCTAGTAGTCTCCCCCCTTGTCGTTCCCCAACTCGATCCCTGCTGCTCTCCTACCCACTCTCTCCCCCACCCCGTCCCCTCCCTCCCTCCCTCCCTCCCTCCCTCCATCCATCCATCCATCCATCCATCCATCCACAATGCCTATTTTACTTCTCCTGGGTGATACTCACGTGTCCCCCACTGGGCACATCTTACTTAGCTTCTTTGGGTCTATGAATTGTAGTATGGCTCTCCTGTACTTATGGCTCATATCCACTTGTAAGTGAGTAAATACCATGTGTGTCTTTCTGGGTCTGGGTTATCTCACTCAGGTTGATTATTTTTCTAGGTCAGTCTATTTGCTGGCAAATTCCATGGTTATTGTTTTTAATAGCTGAATAATATTCCATTGTGTAAATGTACCACACTTTTCCCTATCCATTCTTTGAGGAACAGCTAGCTTGTTTCCAGTTTCTGGCTTATTACAAATAAAGCTACTGTGAACATACTTGAACAAGTGTCCTTGTAGTATGGGGGAACATCTTTTGGGAGCAATATAGCTGGGTCTTGAGGTAGAATTATTCCCAGTTTTCTGAGAAACCACCAAATTGATTTTTAAAGTGGTTGTACAAGTTTGTACTCACACCAGCAATGGAGGAGCGTTCCCCTTGCTCCACATTCTTGCCGTCCATCATGTGCTGTCCCTTGAGAATTTGATCTTAGCCATTCTGAAGGGTGTAAGAGAGAATCTCACGGTGGTTTTGCTTTGCATTTCTCTGAATACTAAGGATCTTGAGGGTTTCTTTAGGTGTTTCTTGACCATTCAGTGTTCCTCTGTTGAGAATTCTCTGTTTAGCTCTGCACCACATCTTTTAATTGGTTTATTTGGTTTGTTGGTGTTTAATTTCTTATGTTCTTTTTTGAATATTAGCCACTGTCCATCTGATATAAGGTTAGTCAAGGTCTTCCCCAGTCTATAGGCTGTTGTTTTGTTCTGTTGACAGTGTCCTTCGCCTTACAGAAGCTTTTCAGTTTCATGAGGTCTTATTTTGATCTTAGAGCCTGGGCTGTTGATGTTCTGTTTAGGAAGTTGTCTCCTGTGCCGATGAGTTCAGAGTTCTTCCCCCACTATCTCCTCTATCATATTTAGTGTATCAAGTTTTATGTTTTGAGGTTTTTGATCCACTTGCACTTGAGTTTTGTGCAGGGTAATAGATATGGATTTATTTGCATTCTTCTACATACAGATATCCCATTAGACCACCAAGCTTTCTTCTTTCCATTGTATAGTTTTGGCTTCTTTGTTAAACTCAAGTGTCCGTAGATTTGTGGGTTTTCTTCTGGGCTTTAGATTCTATTCTGTTGATCAACTGGCTGTTTTTATTACTATTGCTCTGTAGTGCTGCTTGAAATCAGGAACAGTGATACCTCTAGAGGTTTTTGTTGTATAGGATTGTTTAGCTATCTTGGTTTTTTTTTTTAATTCTATATGAAATTGAGTATTGTTCTTTCAAGGTTTGTAAAGATTTTTTATTAGATTTTTTATGGGAATTGCATTGAATTTGTAGATTGCTTTTGGTAAGAAGGTCATTTTTACTATGTTAATCCTGATACAAGAGCACAGGGGATCTTTCCACCTTCTGATATCTTCTTCAACTTCTTTCTTCAAAGGTTTAAAATTCTTGTCATGCAGGCCTTTCACCTAGTGGGTTAGTTACACCAAGATATTTTATATTTATGGCTATTGTAAAGGGTTGTGTCCTTAATTTCTTTTTTAATCCCATTTATTGTTTCAAATCCAAATCAACCAATAATAAGTGCTTCCCACAAGTCAAGTGTGCTGCAGAAGCTAGAAATACACTTTTATATAAGGCATGTAAACTCATGGAAGTTTGAATTATAGTTAATGTCTCCAAGTATACAAATGAAGTGTGAGAGCACTATATTTCATAATCTTTCAATGAATCACATTGGCACTATAAAATAACATTCTACAGTGATACCAGGAAATTAATCATTACTTATCCATCATTCTTCAGCTAATAAACAGAACGAGACTTTGAGGCGGCCCGAAGCTGGAAAAGTAGCCCTTCCCCACTCATCCTATGATAAATGAACTGCCACTACTCATTAATTCTGTGCATTCAAGTATTTTTTTGTTAATTACATTCCATACCTTACTTCTCTCAGAATTGCTGTTGCCAAAAGGAAGAGTTGGTAAAAGGTGTTGATGGGAGTAAGGAGAGAGGGGAACTGTAGATTGATACAACAGTTGTGGAAACCAGCATGGGGCACATAGAGGATTTAAAAATAGAGTGTTCATATGATCCAGTAGGTTCCTTTCTGGCCATCTACTCAATGGAAATAAAATCACCACCTTTCTAAAAGTATCTGCCCTCCCCATTCATCACAGCATTGTTTGCAATATCCAAGATAAAGAAACAATCTAAGCGTCCTGATGAAGGGATAAAGAACCTGTGGTGCTGGGACACTCGGACAGCTTCTTTCTCATATCGGAACAGTGCTAACAGCACAGAAAGCTGCCTTCCATCAAGAGCCGCCACTGAGTTCCTAAGGTGAAGATTTTGCCTCATTGGTTATTCTATTAGCTGCAGTAATAGATGCTAAAAATACTAGCAGATACTTTAATGCTGATAGTGCTAATTGATATATCAAATTATTCAGTGGATCATCAACTTACGTGATTATATATTCACGGCATAAGCTATATTTAAAAATATCTACTGCTTCTATATTCTTCATCTCATGCATTAACATTAAATGTTTATTTTTTAATTTGAGAGTAGCATGGGGAAACTATTTAAGTAGGTCACTCATAATTGAATTTTATATACAGTGTTTATTTTTCTTTATCTATGAACATCTTGGTTGGATGTTGTAGAAAATAAGGAAGCCGAAAATCTGCCAAATTTATGTATAACTTAAGTGCTGTGGGGAGTAAATACTTATAATGTAAAAAATTGGAAAGGAAAACTGGTTTTTACAATGTTTTATTATTGTATTTTGATAAAGGAAAATTAATGACTGTAGTGAGATATTTGTATAGTATTTCTCCTTTAGGAGAGATGTGAACAGAAACAGTGATATGAAATGTTATTGCTGTGACCATATAACCTTTAAAAATAATCCTGACATTTTGAAGTAACTATTAATGAGATTTAATTTTAAAACTGCACTTTTACATCCCCAACCCTAATCTTAGTTACAAAGAAATTCCTTGCGTTAAAGTGGTGTTAAAATTAACTGGTGGTGGTAGTAAAATATTGCAGTTACTGAATTATTTGTCTTAAATTTTATTACTTTTATGTGTATGTGATGTGTGTGTTTTGCCTGCTTGTGTGTCTGTTACAACACATGTATGCCTGGTTCCTGCAGAGGCCAGAAGAAGGCTTTGGATTACCCTTGAAGCAGAGTTACAGATGGTTGTGAGTAACTGTGTAGGTGCTGAGAATCAAATCTGGGTCCTTAAGAAGAGCATCTAGTGCTCTTAACTGCTGAGCCATCTCTCTCGCTCTACATTTACTGAGTTCTTACTATATGTCAGAGATAAGTACAGGAAAAAGAAAAATGGAAATGCTTTTATAGAACTCATATTTTGGAGAAAAATAGGTATATTTTTTCCTGAGACAGGGTTTCTCTGTGTAGCCTTGGCTGTCCTGGACTCATTTTGCAGACCAAGCTGCCATCGAACTCAGTGATCTGCCTGCCTCTGCCTTCCGAGTCCAGGGATTACAGGCATGCACTACCGTGCTCAGCAAGTAGATATTTATTTTTCAACCTTTTAAAATAAACTCCAGTGCCATGTCCATCTGTTACTGATGGAATGTTGGTATTGAGACATTTCATATTGTTTGAAGTCATATGGCTATCTATGCCTTGTTATGTATAGCTCTACCATGGTACAATCTCTGCCTTGCAGTTGTACTATCTTATGCTACTTAGAAAAGCTGGGTTTAGTCCCTGATAACCAGAGCCTCCATTGTTATCAGGATTCCTTTCAGCAAAGTTAGTGGCCTTAGACTGATAATTTTCTGGATTTTTTTTTCTGTTGGATGACTCCAAAATCAGAGAGCATATGCATTTTATTATTTCTCTTTGCTGACTAATTTCATTTTTATTCTCATTCTCTTCATTTCCCATCCTCTTTCCTCCTTCCCCTTATTTTTCCCTTTCCCCTTCCCTCCCCTTCTCCCCTTCCTTCCTACTATTTCTTTTTTGAAACGGTTCAGACTTTGTACTCCTTTTGCTACAATTAAATATGCAGGTCTAAAGGCTTGTGTATTACTATTACTAAACGCAGAACACATTTTTCATCCAGCTCAGCTAGTCATAGAATTTGTAAAAAATAATTTATTAATTTATTCATATTACATTTCAATTGTTAGCCCATCCCTTGTATCCTCCCATTCCTCCCTCCCTCCCGCTTTTCCCCTTACTCCCTTCCCCTATGACTGTGACTGAGGGGGATTACCTCCCCCTGTATATGCTCATAGGGTATCAAGTCTCTTCTTGGTAGCCTGCTATCCTTCCTCTGAGTGCCACCAGGCCTCCCATCCAGGGGACATGGTCAAATATGTGACATCAGAGTAGGTGTGAAAGTCAGACTCCACTGTACACTCAACAGTGGAGAATGTCCTGTCCGTCAGGTAGACCTGGGTATGAGTTCGAAGTTTACTGCCTATATTGTCCTTGGCTGATGCCATAGCAAGATCCCTGGACCCAGATCCTCACATCATAATGTTCTTCTTGTAGGTTTCTAGGACCCTCTGGATCCTTCTATTTCCCCATTCTCCCATGCTTCTCTCACCTAAAGTCCCAATAGAATGTCCTCCCCTCTGTCCCACTTTCCTGCTATGTGAAGACTTTCATGTCACATGCCCCTTGAGCTAGTGTCTCAATGTAAGTTAGTATATACCATTTGACTCTTTTTGCTTCTGGGTGAACTCACAGAAATCTATCTGGTGCTATCTCAGAAAAATGGAAATAGGGCTTCCTCAAGACCCAGCTATTCCACTCCTTGGAATATACCCAGATGATGCTCCAGCACACAAGAACATTTGCTCAACCATGTTCATAGCAGCCTTATTCATAATAGCCAGAACATGGAAACAGCCTAAGTGTCCATCAGTAGAAGAATGGATAAAGAAACTGTGGTACATTTACACTGTGGAATACTACTCAGCTATTAAAAACAAAGAATTCCCCAAATCTGTGGACAAATGGATTGAGCTAGAAATGGTCATAATGAGCGAGTCATTGACCTTCTGACACTATCTTTTTCTGGAAGTTCATTCTTTGTCTCCCAGAAGATTTTTCTTGTGCTCATCTGCTTCACCACTAGCCTCTTTTCAGGTCTTTCTGGCCTCATTTACTCATCATTCTAGTAATCGAATGGTAAAATATTTTTTCTTTCTGTACTGGCTTGTTTGATGAACTCATCTGGTCCTGAAAATTTAAATACAAGTGAGTAAATTCTGTTATTTTTCTCATTCATCCTGTATCCCTGGAACATTATTGTGAACTCTTTGTTGTAGTGTGCCTAGCATTCCTTGTAGGAGGAATGTACTTTGTTTCTCTATTCTTCAGTTTAAGCATATGTTTTACTAGGTTTGGCCAATAAAATGTCAAGTAGAAGTGTCTGTATTCCAGTTCTTTTGATTTATCTTTTATCTTCTTTTTTTTCTTTTTTGCACAGAGCAGTTGGTGTGGAACGTAGGTTTTAATTGTGAGTTGTTCCTCTGCTCATTACTTTGCAGTGATTTCTGATTGAGTGTCATAAACTGTTTTGGCTCTTGTAACAGAATGTATCCTTGTTTAAAGACCACACTCGTTGCCCTGTTTTTATGTAGAAGGACAAAGGTCCTTTAGGATTCTGTAAGAGTACAATCTCATATGCGTGGTGGTTCTTGATCTCTTTCCTTCCTAGAGGTGTATTGGGTGCTAAGGTTTCAACAAAGCTTTCGAGGGGTGGGGCATACACCTTTGCAGCACTTAGAGCAACACTCTTCTGTTGCTATTAATTTGCTCCTTGCACCTTGTCTGTGTCTTCTCTAACTTCTGCCTACATGTGCTGCTTACTGCCCTTCCAGCCACACTGGTCCGGGATGTTTATGGGATACAGAGAGCCTGCTCTGCTCCAAGAATTTTGTCTTTGGTTTTTGTCTCTGCTTGAACCTTTCTCCAGACACCCAGGTGGTTGACTCTATTGTGACCTGAACATTTCTGCTCAGGCTTTGCTTAAACACTATTCCAAACTATACAGAATTCCGAGTATCTCCATGCCCATTCTCCTTTGGTTTTGTTCGTATTGTTTACCACTTTTGTTACGTTATTACAGGAGTTATTTTGGAAACTGAAACAATTAACAACTGGGCTAAAGAATCTAAGCAGAATTCTAAATAGAGGAATTAAAAATTGCAAAGAAACACCTCAAAAACTGATCATAATCCTTAGCAATTATGGAAATGCAAATTAAAACATTGAGATTTCATTTCACCCTTCTCAGAATGACTAAGAGCAACAAAACAACTGATAACAAATGATGGTGAGGTTGTGGTGAATGTTGTTGTTGTTGTTGGGAATGTAAATTGGTGCAGCTGCTCTGGAAATGTACTGGAACATCCTCAAAATCTAAAAATAAATCTAGTATATAACACAGCTATACCACTCTGGCACATGTCCAAAGGATTTACCAGCTTAATCCACAAATACTTTCTCATTAACGTTTGTAGGTGTCATATTTACAATACCCCCCCAAATGGAAACAACCTAAATGTCCTTCAGCAGTTGACCCCATAATGCAAGTGTGGTGCACATGCACATATTCAGCTGTAAAGAAAAATTCAATTATAAAAAGGTATATTAAATGAGGTAACCCAGACCTAGAGTTTTCTTTTCAAATATAATTAATGTGTGTGTATGTTTTTGATATGTATATGTATGTATTATATAGAGACATTACAAAATCACTACTATTGTCAAGATAATCAGCAAAATCATAAAAGACTTTACCATTCTTATTTGTATGTGATGGCAAAATTTAATGGGGCTGGAGAGATGGCTCAGTGGTTAAGAGCACTGCCTGCTCTTCCAAAGGTCCTAAATTCAATTCCCAGCAACCACATGGTGGTTCACAACCACCCGCAGAGTGATCTGATGCCCTCTTCTGGCCTACAGGTTCATGCAGGCAGAACGTCTTATACATAATAATAAATAAATAAATATTTTAAAAATTATTTATACGTGAGAAAGTCATATCCCACTCTCCACTCTACTGTGGAGAATGTTCTGACCATTGGCTAGATCTGGGTAGGGGTTTAAAGTTTACAGCCTGTATTGTCCTTGGCTGGTGCCTTAGTTTGAGCGGGACCCCTGGGCCCAAATCTGCCTATCATAATGTTCTACTTGTAGGTTTCTAGGACCCTCTGGATCCTTCTACTTTGCCATTCTCCCATGCTTCTCTCATCTAGAGTCCCAAAAGGATGTCCTCCCCCCTGTCCCAATTTCCTGGTACTTGAAGGCTTTCATGGGACATGCCCCTTGGGCTAATATGCAGATATAAGTGAGTATACACCATTTGAGTCTTTCTGCTTCTGGGGTTAACTCACTCATTATGATCATTTCTAGCTCAATCCATTTATCCACAAATTTCGGGAATTCCTTGTTTTTAATAGCTGAATAGTATTCCATAGTGTATATGTACCACAGTTTCTTTATCCATTCTTCTATTGAGGGACACTTAGGCTGTTTCCATGTTCTGGCTATTATGAATAAGGCTGCTATGAACATGGTGGAGCAAATTTTCTTGTTGGGTGCTGGAGCATCTTCTGGGTATATTCCAAGGAGTGGAATATCTGAGTGCCTTATATTTGACCATTTTCCTTGGAGGGGGAGACCTGGTGGCACTCAGAGGAAGGACAGCAGGTTACCAAGAAGAGACTTGATACCCTATGAGCATATACAAGGGGAGGAAATCCCCCTCAGGAACTGTAGTAGGGGAGGGGAATAAGGGGAAAATGGGAGGGAGGGAAGAATGGGAGGAGACAAGGGATGGGATAACCATTGAGATGTAACAAGAACAAATTAATAAAATAATATATATCTTGGGAAAAATTATTTATACTAAGCAAGTTTTAATATATAATATAGTACCCTGTACATTTCACTCTGGACTTAGCCTTATGACTAACATTGTGTGTCCTCAAGTGAACATTTTTCCATTTTCTCACATCAAGGCCGTGAAAAACTACTGTTATACACTGGTTTTTCTATAGCTTTCAATCTATGGATTGCATATATAAATGAGATAATATGTCCTGTGTTTAGCTTTTTGAACTTAGCAGAGTATCCTTCAGTTTTGTGATACAAAATTATTATTTTATGGCGAAACATATTTGTTTTGTTGGTGGTGGTGGTACTGGTGGTGTTGGGAGTAGTGTGTGTATATGCACTGTTGGCCTTATGCCTTATGTATTTAACAACATATAAGTTAATTACACTCAGTGGACATTGTAAAAACTGCTGCAATTGAACAATACAAGTTTAGCTTTGTCTTTAAGGCGTTTCACTTTTTTATATCCATGCTAAGGAGTGCATTTGTTATTTTATAAGAACCTCTCATAATGTTTTCTACATCAATTTACTTTTCTACCATGATATGCAAATGTGTCCTTTTCCTCTTATCCTTTTGATAATAGCCATCCTTATGGGAGTGTGGCTCTATCTCGCTATGATTTTGATTCACATTTCCCCTGATGATTGATTTTGAGCACTTTCAAAATATACTTCTTGGACATATTTTGTGTGGATCTGAAGACTATATAAAGGATGTTCCTTGTCTGTGTGGCTGTCAGCCTGCAGTACGGTCCGGACGAGTTAGAAGATTTCTAAGGAGACAGGTTCTGACGAAGACAGTTATGTTTTTAGGGCATGACTTACAGGGGATTTTAGGGACCCAACCCCTTCGTCTTAATTTGTATTCTTCTCTGCACCATGAGTGAACTGCTTTGCTGTACCACAAACTCCTCTTCATTAAGTTCCATCTCACTGTAGGTCCCAAATATTGGAGCCAGATGGCCATGGCCTAAACTCTGAAATAGTTTACTTAATACCAATAAGCCTTTTTCCTTTTGTAAAGTACTGTATTTCTTACAGTGATGGAAAACTAATTAAAAAAGTATTTATGTGGCTTCTTTAAAAATAAGTTTATTCAGCCCACCTACCCCCTCTGTGTAACAGCACTGAATGTCCTGATCTTACTTGAAGCCAGATCAGGCTGGCTTCAAACTCACAGAGATCCTCCTGCCTCCGTCTCCTGAGTGCTGGGATTAAAGACATGCACCAATGCCTGGCTGTTCTCTCATTTTCAATTGGGTAATTATAACTGTTTACTGTTACATTGTGGCAGATACTTACACACACCATACATAGTTGGAGAAATTTTCTCCACAGAACAGGTGGTTTCTTATTTTGAAGCAGTCTCTTTTATCTATATTTTGTGTACTTCTGTTTTCTTTTAGTTTTTCTTCACACATTTGAGGTAATGACCAAAATATCACTGTCCAGACTAATGCCAGCTGTTGTATCTTGCCAGCTCTATCCTTCTAGAACGTCTATAGTTTAAAGTCTCACTTTATGTGCATTATCTTTAGTCTGTTTAAGACACTCAGTTTTCCTAGCATAATTATCTATTGTAGATAATAGCTTCCCAGGAGCTGTGCAGGCCAATATAGACAATACTGTTTTGTATGCATATGAAGAAAATAAGGCAAGAAAAGTTTCTACTCTGTTCAGGGTCATGGAGTTGTTTACATTACTCAATTTTGACTAGAAGTTTCTAGGTCTTGCACTAAGGATCATACTACCCATATGGTCATTTGCTGTCGTACCACATGATTAGAACTTAAAAGGCAGCTTGTTACATAGAGGGGGATTTTGATAGAAACTAGTGAGGCACTTTAATGGGTAGTAGAACTTTCGTGTCTTTCATAATTCACTCAGCTCAACATCTGACCTGTTGTTGGATTTTCTGATTTCTCCCTGGCTCTCTTGATTTTAATCTGCTGTACT